>NC_143046.1:10232500-10292500 GCF_057628025.1 Oncorhynchus mykiss | reverse complement strand
ACATGAGCAAAGGAGTTGGGGATTATTCCTCGGAGCTCTGGCACTGCCCTCACTCCCTCCATGGTGAACGTCTTTCCTGTCCCTGTCTGTCCGTACGCGAAGATGGTCCCTGGAGTAAACACAGGGTCAGTATTAAAACACTAAGGAGGCGATTCCCCAGCCAGATTGAGCCTAGTCCTGGACTAAAAAGAATCCATGGAGAATATCTACTAGGCTTAATCTGTGGTGGATGAAACAGAAACACTCCTAATCTGAATACACACTGACAGCACACATCACTACAACTGAATGGAGGCTATCACTTATAAACAATGGGGGGGGGGGGGCTATGCTGAAAAGGTATTCACAAAAGCCATCTGATAATAGGCCTGTCATTGTCAGTCAGTCAACACATGCAGCTGTGTTGTTTTACATGGCGTGTCAGCATCAGCAAATAGGAAAAAGCGTTTCCATCATTCAGATCATTTCAAATCCTCTCTCCATTTACCATTGTAACCCTCCAATACTGAGTCTATGATGGGGCGGGCTGTCAGATTGTAAACGTCCAGCTGTTTGCTGTCCGGTCCGAACACCGTGTCAAATGTGAAGGTCTTGGGGGGTTCGTGGGTGGTCTCTAATTTGTTGACGGTTATGGTCCCTCGGTTCTCATCCACACTGACGGCCTGCTTGTGGCCCATACTCCTCTCCTTCTGGTTCAGCGGGCGACATCGCACAACCACTTTGACGCTGTCCATGACCTCCGGCTTGTCAGATTTGTCCATCTTGTTGCTCTGCACGGGAGGGAAATAACTATTCATGATGCCAGCCACCTAGTAGCTTACGTGATGTCAGAGCCGATGGCTCAGCATGATGTCATGTAATGCAATATGAAAACACTGCTCATAGCGAACGTTATTAACCTCACCACAGCAAAGGAAGAGATCAAACTGGCTGACTAACTTGTCTCAATGAATTCAGTTAGCAAGCTAACATTACAGTACAGCTAACGTTAGCAAAGACAGTTAGTTAGGTAGCAAATTAACTGTCAAGATAGTTGAAACATCTAGTCGCTAGTTCAATGGATGACCAATCAATACGTGCTGGCACGTAGCTAGTTAGTTAGCTGGCTCGCTATACTGCAATGTATTGCATGCAAGGAAGCTAATGTTAGCATGTTAACTAACCAGCTGCAGCATCGCTATGCACAACGAATAACACAACTTGGCTGGAAGAGCTTGTTGCATCCTAGTTTTAACGTGGCTACATCTATATCAAATATAAAGACACTGGTCTAAAAACAGATTGAAAATAGCTAATGCTAACTCATCCAAAACGAAGCTAACTATAGCAAGGTAAGGTAGTTAGCATCACATCAGAAAAAAGAAGGGAGGACCCCTCTGAAAAACACAAATACAGAGAAATACAAAAGAGTCCACTTACCGGCATTTTAAGACTTCAGTTTTGATTATAAAATCATATGAGACAAAAGCAAACGTGTTTTGATGGAAGTTTTTATCTTATCAAAATGATTTAGATGCCAATACTGTGCCCATTTTCTCCGATGCTGATAACGTTTGTTGTCACGTCTGGACACATTGAATCTGCGGCTGCGCAGTAAAATGATGGGGGGCAATAGCTTGGTAGTGTACAGTTAAGGACAGTGGAGATGGCATAGCTATAAGTGGAGGCAAAAGGCCTGGCTCACTATGTTTGTCTTAGTGAACAACGTCACAGTTTTGTATTCACCTAAAATGTGAGTAAGAAAGAGTAAGATGAAAAACAGAACAGGAGAACACGATCCATGCAACAGCCAAAAAAAACGAGTCTTTTTGCTATAATGTGTCATAAATTATTTATTTTCAGCACTCAAAGAGCAGAGAAGGAGAATCCCTTAGAGGACATGTGTGTCTCTTATCAGAAAAGTCTGATACATAACATGGGTGTGCAGTTATTCAGCAAAATCATGTTGAGAATGTAACAAACACATGCTATAGTTGACGAAAGCATTGTTTATTACCACTATATGATCATCACTTAATATACATTTAGCCTCTGGTAAAAGCACTGTTGTTGTTTTTCAAATCTAGACTCTGCGGGCTTTGCAAAGGCACTGACCAGTGTGTCCTTTAGCTCTTGAATAAAGAAAACACTCAATCTTTATGCAAAACATTGGTCTGAGGTGGTTTTGTGCAACGGATTGGTAAAAATAACTGTATGCAGTAGATCTATGTGCAACTCATGCTTCTGCACATCAACATATACACAAATATATCTCAGAACCTTATAATTATCTGTCTACAGTTTAAAACAGGTCCAAGGAATCTCAAGGGGGAAACTTGTTTCCCTTTGCATTTTGGTCACTATATGGCAGTAATATAATATATTATTTTCAACACACATAAAAATACACACGCACACTCTTCCACAGATTTGGCATCTCGTTTGGCAGTGTCAACAGGTGGAGATCCATAGAAATAGAATTTCTAGAATGGACATTCCTTTTCAAGTCAACGTCACGTGATGGGGTGGGCCGGCGGCCATATTGAGTGTACCCATGAGTGTATGAGTTGCACATCAAATTGTCGCGTTCTAAGGAGCTTCCCCCATTCTAGTCATTCTATTTCTATGTGAAAAACACACCTATAATAACTAAACACTACAGGCCGTCAACTGAACCGGTCTAGGAACTGTAGAACACTGCTATGGAAGAGGCCCGTGTGGCCACTGCTCTCCTGGGTGAGCAGAACCCGTCCGTCAGGCCGATGTCTATGAAGCAGGACAGGCTCACCCTGCATCAGGCTCATTTCTGACTCTGTCTGGGCCTGGTAGGACATCGCTACTCTGTGTCTGAGGGGGGATAGAGAAAGGGGAATGAGTGGAATAGAGAAAGAGATTGTCTATCTAACACAAAACATAAACTCAGCACCCTGTCTTTCAAAGATAATTCATAAAAATCTAAATAACTTCACAGATATTCATTGTAAAGGGTTTAAACACTGTTTCCCATGCTTGTTCAATGAAACATAACCAACTAATGAACATGCACCTGTGGAACGGTCCTTAAGACACTAACAGCTTACAGAAGGTAGACAATTAAGGTCACAGTTATGAAAACTTAGGACACTAAAGAGGCCTTTCTACTGGCTCTTAAATACACCAAAAGAAAGATGCCCAGGGTCCCTGCTCATCTGCGTGAACGTGCCTTAGGCATGCTGCAAGGAGGCATGAGGACTGCAGATGTGGCCAGGGCAATAAATTGCAATAAACTGTGAGACTTCTAAGACAGCTCTACATTGAGACAGGATGGACAGCTGATCGTCCTCGCAGTGGCAAACCACGTGAAACAACACCTGCACAGGATCGGTACATCCGAACATCACACCTGCAGGACAGGTACAGGATGGCAACAACAACTGCCTGAGTTACACCAGGAACGCACAATCCCTCCATCAGTGCTCAGACTGTCCACAATAGGCTGACAGAGACTGGACTGAGGGCTTGTAGGCCTGTTGTAAGGCAGTTCCTCACCAAACATCACTGGCAACAACGTTGCCTATGGGCACAAACCCACCATCGCTGGACCAGACAGAACTCTTCACTGACGAGACGCGGTTTTGTATCACCAGGGGTGATGGTTGGATTCGAGTTTATTGTCGTAGGAATGAGCGTTACATCGAGGCCTGCACTCTGGAGCGGGATTGATTTGGAGGTGGAGGGTCCTTCATGGTCTGGGTCGGTGTGTCACAGCGTCATCGAACTGAGCTTGTTGTCATTGCAGGCAATCTCAACGCTGTACGTTCATCCTGACATGACCCTGCTGCATGACAATGCCACCAGCCATACTGCTCATTCTTTGCGTGATTTCCTGCAAGACAGGAATGTCAGCGTTCTGTCATGGCCAGCGAAGAGCCCAGATCTCAATCCCATTGAGCACATCTGGGACCTGTTGGATCGGAGGGTGAGGGCTAGGGCCATTTCCCCCAGAAATGTCCGGGAACTTGCAGGTGCCTTTGTGGAAGAGTGGGGTAACATCTCACAGCAAGAACCGGCAAATCTGGTGCAGTCCATGAAGAGGAGATGCACTGCAGTACTTAATGCAGCTGGTGGCCACACCAGATACTGACTGTTACTTTGATGTTGACCCCCCTTTGTTCAGGGACACATTGTTCAATTTCTGTTAGTCACATGTCTGTGGAACTTGTTCAGTTTATGTATCAGTTGTTGAATCTTGTTATGTTCATACAAATATTTACACGTTTGATGAAAATAAACACAGTTTTTTTTACCTTTATTTAACTGGGCAAGTCAGTTAATAACATATTTTTATTTACAATGACAGCCTAGGAACAGTGGGTTAACTGCCTTGTTCAGGGGCAGAACAACAGATTTAAAATACAAATATTTTTTTTTTAACCCTGTCAGCTCAGGGATTTGATCTTGCAACCTTTCGGTTACAAAACCAACGCTCTAACCACTAGGCCCACTGCAGCCCCAAAAAAAGAACTGTCCTCCCACTGTAGTTGACAGTAAGAGGACGTTTCTTTTTTTTTCTGAGATTGTTTGCCATTTAGCAGACGCTTTTATTCAAAAAGACTTATAGTCAAGCATATATTTTACGTATGGAGTGGCCCCAGCGGGAATGGAATTCACTACCCTTGTGATGCAAGTGAGCCACAGAGGACCACCATCACATACAGAATACAGAAATCCTACTTCCTGAAGCCAGACACTAAGCAGGCCAGTTTGTGAAAAAGGAGGTGCTGGTTCCTCTCCTACCTGCTAGGGCTGCTGGACTGCATGGACGCAGATGGTGCTGATGATGATAATGAAGAGGTAGGTTTCTGATTGGAAGTCAAAGCATCAGAGGGGTTTGTCTCCAGACCTTTCCTAAGAACAGGAGCCTTGCCTTCTTTCAGGATGATCCCAGGCCCATCTCGCCCCAGTGTGAGTGATGGAGCCCAGACCTCCAGGGGAGGTGGACCAGGCCGGGTACTGGCGGGGGGCTGGCTACCCGAGGGCAGGGAGGTGGTCCTGGGCCGTGGTGCAGGGGAATCAGGCTGGGTCAGGAACCGCACTGACTTGGTGGGCTGAGAGATAAAAACACACAAACAATGTTGCCATTATGATACAGTAGTGGAATAGGAATAAAGATGATTGATGCTGGATATAGCAGACAGTGGTAGTCAGCATGTACTACGTGAATGAGATCATGGCTAGAGAGAATTTCAAAATAAATAAAAACAAAATAGACGTCAAAGTAGACATGAAAGCAGTCAACTATCCCTCTAAGCTACTTAATAAGATCTAGAAGGCAGGTGTGCGTGTTACCTTCTCTGTGTTGTTCTTGAGGGCGTCTGGTCTCACTAGGATAGAGTGTATGGAGTGCTGACCATTCGATGCTGCTTGCCTTGTCTCCAACACCTGCCTATCAAACACCTCTCTGGCAGCCGTGTCCCTGTGCTTCATAGATCTACCACTAGGGGGCGCTTGACCTTCAGACATCCAGGCCAGAGATCTGTAGTGATTGGGCAGGATGCTCATGTGTTGTTTCTTCCTGAGCAGAGCAGGGGAGAAGCCAGGGCCCTGGATGTGGCTAAAGTTCTGGCTGTGAGATTGGGACTGAGAATGGGGCTGAAGACCTGAGGTGGCGGTGGTAGTGTGGGGGTAGTGGTTACTGCACTGGGACGAGCTCTGGGACGAGCTCTGGGACGAGCTCTGGGATGAGCTCTGACTGTGGGTCTGGGATTGAAGGGCTGAGCTGGATGAGATGGTGGTGTGGGGGTAGTGTTTTCCCCGCTGAGATGAGCCTGAGAGGACATGAAACATACTTTGAAGTCACTCAAAATGGATCCTTGTCAAATCAACGCAATGTAATTTCCACTGCCCTGTTCTGGGTTCCACATTGTGCGATCTGACATATCAACTAGAATAGACAGGTTTACTATCTCTGACTGGTCAATACTGAATAGAGAAGCCTTCTTTCCAGGTTTAATATTTCTGACTGGTCAATACTGCATAATGTTAGGATAATAACCAACCAACATTGTTGAGACTAAGAATACAGCACTAAGGAACTGTGGAACCACCCAACACCTGAAAATTGAACTTTGTAGAGTTACAAACTTCTTTCACTCTTACCTCTGTGTGAACGATGGAAGACCCTCCTCACTGTGTCCCATCCCTCCGAGCTCACCCCATGCAGGGATTGTCTGGTGGCGCCGCCTGATGATATCATAGGCAGCGTGGCCATGGAAACAGACTGCTGCGGAACCCGTTGTCCAGTAGAGTAACTAGTGCCATCTGAGTTGACCCTGTCGAGAGCTAGAACCACCGCTGGCGTTTTGGAGGAGGAGGAGGTTCTTCCTCCAGAGACTGTACCAGGGCCTGCTGTCACTGCCTTGGAATCCAAGAGCCTGGCAGAGGTTCTGTGTTAGGCAGGGAATAAATAGATATACAGTAGGTGTCAAAATCAATTACTTGGGTGTCCATGACACAAATGAAAGTCAAAAAAGATGGAACCAATGTAGGAAAGTAGTGTCACTGATCTGATGAGCCCCACATCAGCTAACAGAAAGGCTGATCCCTCTGATAACTTTAACCACAGCATTACAATCCAAATATCAATTGCCACTCGTTTCTCATGGTCTGCGTAATGAAACCGGTAGAAATGGCTCTCCCGCTTACCTGAGGACAGGTGTGACGTAGTTGCCAGGCAGGATGCCCACTTACCTGAGAACAGGTGTGACATAGTTGCCGGGCAGAATGCCCACTTACCTGAGGACAGGTGTGACGTAGTTGCCGGGCAGGATGCCCACTTACCTGAGGACAGGTGTGACGTAGTTGCCGGGCAGGATGCCCACTTACTTGAGGACAGGTGTGACGTAGTTGCCGGGCAGAATGCCCACTTACCTGAGGACAGGTGTGACGTAGTTGCCGGGCAGAATGCCCACTTACCTGAGGACAGGTGTGACGTAGTTGCCAGGGAGGATGCCCACTTACCTGAGGACAGGTGTGACGTAGTTGCCGGGCAGAATGCCCACTTACCTGAGGACAGGTGTGACGTAGTTGCCGGGCAGGATGCCCACATACCTGAGGACAGGTGTGACGTAGTTGCCGGGCAGAATGCCCACTTACCTGAGGACAGGTGTAACGTAGTTGCCGGGGAGGATGCCCACTTTGCCCGTCCGTAGAGAGAGGCCTCGGAGCCAGCCCTCCTTAAACTTCCCATACACCCCCACCATCTCCCCCTTCCTCAGCTCCAGTTCCTCAGAACGACGGGGCTTGTAGGAGTACAGAGCAGCACACCTGAAGAACGGATTACATGTTAGGTTACAACAATCTCACATACAGAGCATTTGGAAAGTATTCAGACCCCTTCTCTTTTTCAAAATGTTGTTATGTTACAGCCTTATTCTAGAATGGATTCAATTATATTTTTTCCTCATCAATCTACACACAATACCCCATAATGACATCACAATACCCCATAATGACATCACAATACCCCATAATGACATCACAATACCCTATAATGACAAATTATATGCACATTTATTAAAAATGAAAAACAGAATTACCTTATTTACATAACTATTCAGACTCTTTGCTATGAGACTCCAAATTGAGCTCAGGGGTATACTGTTTCCATTGATCATCCTTGAGATGTTTCTACAACTTGATTGGAGTCCACCTGTGGTGAATTCAATTGATTGGACATGCTTTGGAAAGGCACACGCCTGTCTATACAATGTCCCACAGTTGACAGTGCATGTCAGAGCAAAAACCAAGCCATGAGGTCGAAGGAATTGTCCATAGAGCTCAGAGACAGGATGTTTTTCAGCAGCAGGGACTGGGAGGATTGAGGGAAAGATGAACAGAGCAAAGTACAGAGAGATCCTTGATGAAAACCTGCTCCAGAGCGCTCACAAAGGTTCAACTTCCAACAGGACAACAACCCTAAGCACACAGCCAAGACAACGCAGGAGTGGCTTTGGGACATGTCCTTGAGTGGCCCAGCTAGAACCTGGACTTGAACCCGATCTAACAACTCTGGAGAGACCTTCAAATAACTGTGCAATAACGCTCCCCGTCCAAACTGACAGAGCTTGAGAGGATCTGCAGAGAAGAATGGGAGAAACTCTCCAAATACAGGTGTGCCAAGCTTGAGGCAAAAATGTATAAACAACTATTTTTGCTTTGTCATTATGGGGTATTGCGATGTCGTTATGGGGTATTGTGATGACATTATGGGGTATTGAGATGTCATTATGGGGTATTGAGATGTCATTATGGGGTATTGAGATGTCATTATGGGGTATTGTGATGTCATTATGGGGTATTGTGATGTCATTGTGTGGTATTGTGATGTCATTGTGTGGTATTGTGATGTCATTGTGTGGTATTGTGATGTCATTATGGGGTATTGTGATGTCATTATGGGGTATTGTGATGTCATTATGGGGTATTGTGATTTCATTATGGGGTATTGTGTGTAGATTGATAAGCAAAAAAAAATGTAATCAATTTTAGAATAAGGCTGTAACCTAACAAAATGTGGAAAAAGTCAAGGGGTCTGAATACTTTCCAAAGTCACTGTAGATACAGACACACTGTAAGGAAGTCACTGTAGATACAGACACACTGTAAGGAAGTCACTGTAGATACAGACACACTAAGGAAGTCACTGTAGATACAGACACACTAAGGAAGTCACTGTAGACACAGACACACTAAGGAAGTCACTGTAGATACAGACACACTGTAAGGAAGTCACTGTAGACACAGACACACTATAAGGAAGTCACTGTATAGATGACACATTCCATATCTAATGTTTGAAATGACCTTTCCTTATGATTTCTAGTGTTGAACCAGTGTCACACTACTCCATTCTGGTGTTACTACTCTGGTTATTACTACTGTGTTCCTGCAGTGTTGCTCCAAGGCTACAGCTGTTACTAGTCCTGTGTTTGTCCAGTGTTTGTCCAGTGTTTGTCCAGTGTCAGTCCAGTGTTTGTCCAGTGTTTGTCCAGTGTTTGTCCAGTGTTAGTCCAGTGTTAGTCCAGTGTTAGTCCAGTGTTTGTCCAGTGTTTGTCCAGTGTTTGTCCAGTGTCTGTCCAGTGTTTGTCCAGTGTTTGTCCAGTGTTAGTCCAGTGTTTGTCCAGTGTTAGTCCAGTGTTTGTCCAGTGTTAGTCCAGTGTTTGTCCAGTGTTTGTCCAGTGTTAGTCCAGTGTTTGTCCAGTGTTTGTCCAGTGTTAGTCCAGTGTTTGTCCAGTGTTAGTCCAGTGTTTGTCCAGTGTTAGTCCAGTGTTTGTCCAGTGTTAGTCCAGTGTCTGTCCAGTGTCAGTCCAGTGTTCAAAAGCTGATGGAATTGCTAGGCGGCGAACTGCTTGGTATCAGCGGAGGTTGTTACTACCATTTTACTACTGTATTACTCCATAGTTACTACAATGTTACTACTACGTTACTCTAATGTTTCTCCAGTTTTACTCACACACTGATGGACAGCTGCTGAGTGGAAGACTGTTTGGTGTCGGCCGAGGTGGAGGGGGTCTGGGGGTTGATCAGAGCCATGGTGATGGTGGGAGGAGCTTCACCACTACTCATCTTCCTCTCGCCCTATAGAAACAGAGGAGGAAGACCAGGATGTAAATATGTATACTGCCATAGTGTTCTTCCTCTCACTCTATATAGAGAAAAAGAGGAAGAATTCAAACAGTAAAGTCGGAGAAGATATCATGTAAACTGACAGAGGACGACTAAGATGCCCTCATATTAAATGTGGAAAAGGGCATTTATGAGGTATAAAGGAGAAATAAAGCAGACTTTAAAGCAGGACTGCTAGAAAGAGAACCTGGGAGAGACAGGAAACAGGAAACGGGAAGATGGACAGACATAAACCTGTATGATTTTAAAAAGAAGGATAGGAATGCAAGTCATTGAATTTAGTCACTCTTTGACAGCATCCCTTTTGATTTACACAAACAATGACATGGCATGTTTGACAGAACATTCAGGAGATAAAGGTGAACCATACCCCACCATTTTTTATTTATTTATATTTATTTATTTAACCTTTATTTAACCAGGTAGGCCAGTTGAGAACAAGTTCTCATTTACAACTGCGACCTGGCCAAGATAAAGCAAAGCAGTGCGACAAAAACAACAACAGAGTTACACATAAACAAACGCACAGTCAATAACACAATAGAAAAATCTATGTACAGTGTGTGCAAATGTAGAAGAGTAGGGAGGTAAGGCAATAAATAGGCCACAGAGGTGAAATAATTACAATTTAGAATTAACGCTAGAGTGATAGATGTGCAGATGATGATGTGCAAGTAGAGATACTGGGGTGAAAAAGATCAAGAGGATAAATAACAATATGGGGATGAGGTAGTTGGGTGGGCGATTTACAGATTGGCTGTGTACAGGTACAGTGATCGGTAAGCTACTTTGACAGCTGATGCTTAAAGTTAGAGAGGGAGAATAAAGACTCCAGCTTCAGTGATTTTTGCAATTCGTTCCAGTTATTGGCAGCAGAGAACTGGAAGGAAAGCGGCCAAAGGAAGTGTTGGCTTTGGGGATGACAAGTGAGATATAATATGTGGACAACTACAAATACCTACGTGTAACCCTCCAAAGTCCACTCCTCCTTTGGCCGCCTTTCCTTCCAGTTCTCTGCTGCCAATGACTGGAAGAAATTGCAAAAATCACTGAAGCTGGAGATGCATATCTCCCTCACTAACTTTAAGCATCAGCTGTCAGAGCAGTTTACCGATCATTGCACCTGTACATAGCCCATCTGTAAATAGCCCACCCAACTACCTCATCCCCATATTGTTTTTGTTTTTTTCTTCTCCCCAGTATCTCTACTTGCACATTCATCTTCTGCACATCTATCATTCCAGTGTTTAATTGCTAAATTGTCATTATTTCTTCACTATGGCCTATTTATTGCTTTACCTCCCTAATCTTAAATACATTTGAACACACTGTATATAGAGTTTTCTATTGTGTTATTGACTGTACATTTGTTTATTCCATGTGTAACTCTGTGTTGTTGTTTGTGTCGCACTGCTTTGCTTTATTCTTGGCCAGGTCGCAGTTGTAAATGAGAACTTGTTCTCAACTGGCCTACCTGGTTAAATAAAGGTGTTCTCAACTGGCCTACCTGGTTAAATAAAGGTGTTCTCAACTAGCCTACCTGGTTAAATAAAGGTGTTCTCAACTGGCCTACCTGGTTAAATAAAGGTGTTCTCAACTAGCCTACCTGGTTAAATAAAGGTGTTCTCAACTAGCCTACCTGGTTAAATAAAGGTGTTCTCAACTAGCCTACCTGGTTAAATAATGGTGAATTAATAAAAATATTTAAAGAAATTCAAGAGCATGTTGTGTGTCAACCGATTGCGGGTCCAACACAAAAACCTTAGATGACGTACAATAGGGTCAACAAATGTGAATGCTGCAGTGCTTTGAGCTTCACCTCGCCATCGGTCAGTGTGACAGTGGATAATTAAAGTGTATTCAAGAAAGTTATGTTCAGGCCAACTGTAGGCTAATGTGTTAGTAGTTGTGTCATTCTGCCAATCCAATATCAAAGGCTGTTTTAATCATAAAAACAAATTAACACATTTTCAATCAAAACGATTATATTAATGACAAATGGCAACAGGTAGTGGTCAAAATTCCGAAACAATAGAATAGACGTGTGGGTGTGTGTTCATTTGTTTTGCACAAATAGGCCTGCATATTTTTTTTTATGAAGAAAAATCTATTAAGAATTATGCCTTTTTAAATTTGTACAGAGAAAACAAGAAATCTAGATGTATGTTGTGAATCGTCCAAACCTCTGAAAAAAAATGTAGATACTACTTTTAGGCCATTTCGCCCAGCCCTACTCACAATGCCCTATTACTCCTCCTCCCTCTACCCTCCTCCTCCCCCCCTCCCTCTCTTCTCTCCCCTCCCCTCCTCCTCCTCCCTCTCCTCTCCTGTTGCTCTCCTCCTCCTTGTCCTCTCCTCCTCCTCCCTGTCCTCTCTCACTTCTCTCCCTCTCCTCTCCTGTTGCTCTCCTCCTCCTTGTCCTCTCCTCCTCCTCCCTGTCCTCTCTCACTTCTCTCCCTCTCCTCTCTTGTTGCTCTCCTCCTCCTCCCTGTCCTCTCTCACTTCTCTCCCTCTCCTCCTCCTCCTTGTCCTCTCCTCCTCCCTGTCCTCTCTCTCTTCTCTCCCTCTCCTCCTCCTCCCTGTCTTCTCTCTTCTCTCCCTCTACCCTCCTCCTCCTCCCTCTACCCTCCCCCTCCCTCTCCCTCTCTTCTCTCCCCTCTCCTCCTCCTCCTCCCTGTCCTCTCTCTTCTCTCCCTCTCCCCTCCTCCTCCTCCCTCTCCTCTTCCTTCCTCTCCTCTCCTCCTCCTCCCTGTCCTCTCTCTCTCTTCTCTCCACTCCTCCTCCTCCCTCTCCTCTCCTCTCCTCTTCCTCCTTGTCCTCTCTCTCTCTTATCTTCTCCTCCTCCACCTCCTCCACCTCCTCCTCCTGTTGTAATGGTTTGTGGTTAACAGTGTAGTCATTCTGTAAACACTACATAGTGGTGTTCCAGACCCAGGCTATTAGCATCACACCTCTAGAAACACTACATAGTGGTGTTCCAGACCCAGGCTATTAGCATCACACCTCTAGAAACACGACATAGTGGTGTTCCAGACCCAGGCTATTAGCATCACACCTCTAGAAACACGACATAGTGGTGTTCCAGACCCAGGCTATTAGCATCACACCTCTAGAAACACGACATAGTGGTGTTCCAGACCCAGGCTATTAGCATCACACCTCTAGAAACACTACATAGTGGTGTTCCAGACCCAGGCTATTAGCATCACACCTCTAGAAACACTACATAGTGGTGTTCCAGACCCAGGCTATTAGCATCACACCTCTAGAAACACAGCCTAGCAGGGTGTTCCTACTGTCTCTCCACTTGGTATAATCTCATACCATCTCCAGCAACATAACAAGTCAACTGTTAGCCGCAGGTATCTTCTTAGCAACTGTTAAACTGTTAGTGACTGTTAGCACAGATCTGTTTGTTTGTGCTTCATACGCCAACACCTCTTCCTTTGGTTGTCATCCCAAACATGACTGGCACTCACACAAATCAGATCTGGCAAAGAAACAGGTCAATGAATATACCGTTCTCCACAGACAGCCTCATAGCATTTTATAGCCGTTGTTGACATGTTGGTAATGTTGGCTCTCTGATTATGAAGCCCGTACTGTATAACATTAACGTTAAATAAACAGCAATGTTAAAGATTGTTTTACTTCCTATAATACCACCATCAACATCATGACATCACAACAATAGTGCTGAAGTGGGAAGAAAACACGCAACATCAACAACCTCCTTCTGTTTAGCTGGGTGGGAGGGAAGGAAGGAAGGAAGGGCATGCAGGACTAGGCTTGTCTGCTATTATTGGCACAGCAATGTGAAGGAGTATTACCTGCTCAGTGAAGAGGAAGGAGCTCTCAGGCAGATCAGAGAGGGAGGGAGAGAGAGATGAGAGCGGGAGGGAGAGAAAGAGGGAAATAAAGAGAGAGAGGGAGATCAGGAACGAGAGAGAAAGAGAGGGAGAGAGGAGAGCGATGAGAGCAGGAGAGAGAGAAAGAGGGAAATAAAGAGAGAGAGGGAGATCTGGAATGAGAGAGAAAGAGAGGGAGAGAGGAGAGAGATGAGAGTGAGAGGGAGAGAGGAGAGAGATGAGAGCGGGAGGGAGAGAGGAGAGAGATGAGAGGTTTTGTTATATAACTGACTACAGTGACTCACAATCGTCATCATGTGAGGGATCAACACAGCGGGGTGCTCTGGACCCTCCTCCTCTTTCTATTCCTCCTATGAGGGATCAACACAGAGGGGGGCTCTGGACCCTCCTCCTCTTTATATTCCTCCTATGAGGGATCAACACAGAGGGGTGCTCTGGACCCTCCTCCTCTTTCTACTCCTCCTATGAGGGATCAACACAGAGGGGTGCTCTGGACCCTCCCCCTCCTCCTCCTCCTCTTTCTATTCCTCCTATGAGGGATCAACACAGAGGGGTGCTCTGGACCCTCCCCCTCCTCCTCCTCTTTCTACTCCTCCTATGAGGGATCAACAGAGAGATAGAGGGGTGCTCTGGACCCTCCCCCTCCTCCTCCTCTTTCTATTCCTCCTATGAGGGATCAACAGAGAGACAGAGGGGTGCTCTGGACCCTCCCCCTCCTCCTCCTCTTTCTATTCCTCCTATGAGGGATCAACAGAGAGACAGAGGGGTGCTCTGGACCCTCCCCCTCCTCTTCCTCTTTCTACTCCTCCTATGAGGGATCAACAGAGAGATAGAGGGGTGCTCTGGACCCTCCCCCTCCTCCTCCTCTTTCTATTCCTCCTATGAGGGATCAACAGAGAGACAGAGGGGTGATCTGGACCCTCCCCCTCCTCCTCTTCTTTCTATTCCTCCTATGAGGGATCAACAGAGAGACAGAGGGGTGCTCTGGACCCGCCCCCTCCTCTTCCTCTTTCTACTCCTCCTATGAGGGATCAACAGAGAGACAGAGGGGTGCTCTGGACCCTCCCCCTCCTCTTCCTCTTTCTACTCCTCCTATGAGGGATCAACAGAGAGACAGAGGGGTGCTCTGGACCCTCCCCCTCCTCCTCCTCTTTCTATTCCTCCTATGAGGGATCAACAGAGAGACAGAGGGTGCTCTGGACCCTCCCCCTCCTCTTTCTACTCCTTCTATGAGGGATCAACAGAGAGACAGAGGGGTGCTCTGGACCCTCCCCCTCCTCCTCCTCTTTCTATTCCTCCTATGAGGGATCAACAGAGAGACAGAGGGGTGCTCTGGACCCTCCTCCTCCTCCTTCTCTCCCTCTCTGACATGTATAACTGCAGGGCAGAGCAGGTATGTTTCTATTTAATCAAAGTCATTATCTTAAAGGGTAGGTCAGCTGGCAACAATCAATGAGAAGGAGGATGCAGGACTCTGCAGTGTGACCATTTTACTCACATATACGGCTAAATATTTTGCCGTGCGACCTGGAGTATCAGTGTACCTAAAAATATTTTTTTTTTTTTTTAAGTCTCCCACCTCCAAAAAAATGTGTTCCTAAATTCCTTTTAATGAGTTACAATTCATATAATGAAATCAATTGAAATAAATGAGGCCCTAATCTGTAGATTTCACATAACTGGGCTGGGGAACAGCCATGTATGAGCCTGGTAGGGCATAGGCCCACCCACTTGGGAGCCAGGTCCACCCACTTGGGGAGCCAAGCCAATCAGAATGAGACATCTGTAGCATTATGTTGTGTGACAAAACTGCATATTTTAAAGAGACCTTTTATTGTTCCCAGCACAAGGTGCACCTGTGTAATGATCATGCTGTTTAATCAGCTTCTTGATGTGCCACACCTGTCAGGTGGATGGATTTTCTTGACAAAGGAGAAATGTTCTCTAACACAGATGTAAACACATTTGTTAATAACATTTGAGAGAAATAAGATTTGTGTGTGTATGGAAAAAAAATATGGGATCTTTTATATCAGTTCATGAAACATGGGACCAACACTTTACATGTTGCATTTATATTTTTGTTCAGTATTTTTTTTTAAAGTCAGCGCAGAGCCCTGAGGTTTGAAATTAAATCTCTGCAGGTGTGTTTTTGTGTTGGTAAGGATGGCATAGCACTAGCGTCAGAATAACCTGCTTTGAAATGACCAAGGCTACACAGCATAGTGTAGTTGTACAGTTTCACTTTGGGTTAAAAGGTAGAGGATTCACTTCTTTATCTGGGACCAGGTACAACTTAACACACGGTAGGTACCGCACCTGAGTTAGCGTAGCAGCGTAGCTAACGCTGCACCAGCAGTCCAGATGATGTTTATGGTACATTAAGGAAGGTCAAGGTTGTTGTGCCCTCCATCTCTTCTCAGATGAACCGCTGCATCGTTGAGCACCTGGGAAGCATCGTTGAGCACCCTTCCTGTCTGTGTCTCCATGCCAAATTGCACCCTACATAGTGCACTACGTTTGACCAGAGCCCTGGTCTATATAGGGGTATAGGGTCCCATTTTGGACACAAGTGCATTCCATCTCCCAGGCCAGACCACAGCAGGACCATGCAACGTCCTTTCAGACTGCTGCTCATCAGCTTTAGGAAAGCCTGGCCTCCTACTAAAAACACTGATTGGAATCTGGGCTTCCCTGCTGTTTCCTATACAGCTTCCCTGCTGTTTCCTATACAGCTTCCCTGCTGTTTCCTATACAGCTTCCCTGCTGTATCCTGTACACTATGCTCCATCTTCCAATACCTCCATCTATCTATCATTCAATCCCTCCATCTATCTATCATTCACTCCCTCCATCTATCTCATTCACTCCCTCCCTCCATCTATCATTCACTCCCTCCTTCCATCTATCATTCACTCCCTCCATCTATCTCATTCACTCCCTCCATCTATCTCATTCACTCCCTCCATCTATCTATCATTCACTCCCTCCATCTATCTATCATTCACTCCCTCCATCTATCTATCATTCACTCCCTCCATCTATCTCATTCACTCCCTCCCTCCATCTATCATTCACTCCCTCCATCTATCTCATTCACTCCCTCCCTCCATCTATCATTCACTCCCTCCATCTATCTCATTCACTCCCTCCATCTATCTATCATTCACTCCCTCCCTCCATCTATCTATCATTCACTCCCTCCCTCCATCTATCTATCATTCACACCCTCCATCTATCTCATTCACTCCCTCCATCTATCTATCATTCACTCCATCCCTCCATCTATCTATCATTCACTCCCTCCTTCCATGTATCATTCACTCCCTCCATCTATCTCATTCACTCCCTCCATCTATCTCATTCACTCCCTCCATCTATCTCATTCACTCCCTCCATCTATCTATCATTCACTCCCTCCATCTATCTATCATTCACTCCCTCCATCTATCTCATTCACTCCCTCCCTCCATCTATCATTCACTCCCCCCCTCCCTCCATCTATCTCATTCACTCCCTCCATCTATCTCATTCACTCCCTCCATCTATCTATCATTCACTCCCTCCCTCCATCTATCTATCATTCACACCCTCCATCTATCTCATTCACTCCCTCCATCTATCTATCATTCACTCCATCCCTCCATCTATCTATCATTCACTCCCTCCATCTATCTATCATTCACTCCATCCCTCCATCTATCTATCATTCACTCCCTCCTTCCATCTATCATTCACTCCCTCCATCTATCTATCATTCACTCCCTCCATCTATCTATCATTGACTCCCTCCATCTATCTCATTCACTCCCTCCATCTATCTCATTCACTCCCTCCCTCCATCTATCATTCACTCCCTCCATCTATCTATCATTCACTCCCTCCCTCCATCTATCATTCACTCCCTCCATCTATCTCATTCACTCCCTCCATCTATCTATCATTCACTCCCTCCCTCCATCTATCTATCATTCACACCCTCCATCTATCTCATTCACTCCCTCCATCTATCATTCACTCCCTCCATCTATCTCATTCACTCCCTCCATCTATCTATCATTCACTCCCTCCCTCTATCTATCTTTCACTCCCTCCATCTATCTATCATTCACTCCCTCCCTCCATCTATCTATCATTCACTCCCTCCATCTATCTATCATTCACTCCCTCCATCTATCTATCATTCACTCCCTCCATCTATCTATCTATCATTCACTCCCTCCATCTATCTATCTATCATTCACTCCCTCCATCTATCTATCTATCATTCACTCCCTCCATCTATCTCATCCACTCCCTCCCTCCATCTATCTATCATTCACTCCATCCCTCCATCTCTCATTCACTCCCTCCCTCCATCTATCTATCATTCACTCCCTCCATCTATCTATCATTCACTCCCTCCATCTATCTCATTCACTCCCTCCCTCCATCTATCATTCAC
Source organism: Oncorhynchus mykiss (assembly GCF_057628025.1). Taxonomy (NCBI): domain Eukaryota; kingdom Metazoa; phylum Chordata; class Actinopteri; order Salmoniformes; family Salmonidae; genus Oncorhynchus; species Oncorhynchus mykiss. Next base: position 10,274,542 of record NC_143046.1, on the reverse strand, counting down.
TCCCCCCCTCCCTCCATCTATCTCATTCAATCCCTCCATCTATCTCATTCACTCCCTCCATCTATCTATCATTCACTCCCTCCCTCCATCTATCTATCATTCACACCCTCCATCTATCTCATTCACTCCCTCCATCTATATATCATTCACTCCATCCCTCCATCTATCTATCATTCACTCCCTCCATCTATCTATCATTCACTCCATCCCTCCATCTATCTATCATTCACTCCCTCCTTCCATCTATCATTCACTCCTCCATCTATCTCATTCACTCCCTCCATCTATCTATCATTCACTCCCTCCCTCTATCTATCTTTCACTCCCTCCATCTATCTATCATTCACTCCCTCCCTCCATCTATCTATCATTCACTCCCTCCATCTATCATTCACTCCCTCCATCTATCTATCATTCACTCCCTCCATCTATCTATCATTCACTCCCTCCATCTATCTATCTATCATTCACTCCCTCCATCTATCTATCTATCATTCACTCCCTCCATCTATCTATCTATCATTCACTCCCTCCATCTATCTATCTATCATTCACTCCCTCCATCTATCTATCTATCTATCATTCACCCCTCCATCTATCTATCATTCACTCCCTCCATCTATCTATCTATCATTCACTCCCTCCATCTATCTATCTATCATTCACTCCCTCCATCTATCTATCTATCATTCACTCCCTCCATCTATCTATCTATCATTCACTCCCTTCCATCTATCTCATTCACTCCATCCCTCCATCTATCTCATTCACTCCCTCCCTCCATCTATCTATCATTCACTCCCTCCATCTATCTATCATTCACTCCATCCCCCATCTATCTATCATTCACTCCATCCCTCCATCTATCTATCATTCACTCCCTCCATCTATCTATCATTCACTCCCTCCATCTATCTATCATTCACTCCCTCCATCTATCTATCATTCACTCCCTCCATCTATCTATCTATCATTCACTCCCTCCATCTATCTATCTATCATTCACTCCCTCCATCTATCTATCTATCATTCACTCCCTCCATCTATCTATCTATCTATCTATCTATCTATCATTCACTCCCTCCATCTATCTCATTCACTCCCTCCCTCCATCTATCTATCATTCACTCCATCCCTCCATCTATCTCATTCACTCCCTCCCTCCATCTATCTATCATTCACTTCCATCCCCCCCATCTATCTATCATTCACTCCATCCCCCCATCTATCTATCATTCACTCCATCCCTCCATCTATCTATTCATTTACTCCCTACCTCCATCTATCTATCATTCACTCCCTCCATCTATCTATCATTCACACCCTCCATCTATCTATCATTCACTCCCTCCATCTATCTATCTATCCTTCACCTCACTCCATCTATCTATCTATCATTCACTCCCTCCATCTATCTATCTATCATTCACTCCCTCCATCTATCTATCATTCACTCCCTCCATCTATCTATCATTCACTCCCTCCATCTATCTATCATTCACACCCTCCATCTATCTATCATTCACTCCCTCCATCTATCTCATTCACTCCCTCCCTCCATCTATCTATCATTCACTCCCTCCATCTATCTATCATTCACTCCCTCCATCTATCTATCATTCACTCCCTCCATTTATCTATCATTCACTCCTCCCTCCATCTATCTATCATTCACACCCTCCATCTATCTATCATTCACTCCCTCCATCTATCTATCTATCCTTCACTCCCTCCATCTATCTATCTATCATTCACTCCCTCCATCTATCTATCTATCATTCACTCCCTCCATCTATCTATCTATCATTCACTCCCTCCATCTATCTCATCCACTCCCTCCCTCCATCTATCTCTCATTCACTCCCTCCCTCCATCTATCATTCACTCCCCCCCTCCCTCCATCTATCTCATTCACTCCCTCCATCTATCTCATTCACTCCCTATCTATCTATCATTCACTCCCTCCCTCCCATCTATCTATCATTCACACCCTCCATCTATCTCATTCACTCCCTCCATCTATATATCATTCACTCCATCCCTCCATCTATCTATCATTCACTCCCTCCATCTATCTATCATTCACTCCCTCCATTTATCTATCATTCACTCCCTCCATCTATCTATCATTCACACCCTCCATCTATCTATCATTCACTCCTCCATCTATCTATCTATCCTTCACTCCCTCCATCTATCTATCTATCATTCACTCCCTCCATCTATCTATCTATCATTCACTCCCTCCATCTATCTATCTATCATTCACTCCCTCCATCTCATCCACTCCCTCCCTCCATCTATCTCTCATTCACTCCCTCCCTCCATCTATCTATCATTCACTCCCTCCATCTATCTATCATTCACTCCCTCCATCTATCTCATTCATCCCTCCCTCCATCTATCATTCACTCCCCCCTCCCTCCATCTATCTCATTCACTCCCTCCCATCTATCTCATTCACTCCCTCCATCTATCTACCATTCACTCCCTCCCTCCATCTATCTCATTCACACCCTCCATCTATCTCATTCACTCCCTCCATCTATCTATCTATCCCTTCACTCACTCCATCTATCTATCTATTCATTCACTCCCTCCATCTATCTATCTATCATTCACTCCCTCCATCTATCTATCATTCACTCCCTCCATTTATCTATCATTCACTCCCTCCATCTATCTATCATTCACACCCTCCATCTATCTATCATTCACTCCCTCCATCTATCTCATTCACTCCCTCCCTCCATCTATCTATCATTCACTCCCTCCATCTATCTATCATTCACTCCCTCCATCTATCTATCATTCACTCCCTCCATTTATCTATCATTCACTCCCTCCATCTATCTATCATTCACACCCTCCATCTATCTATCATTCACTCCCTCCATCTATCTATCTATCCTTCACTCCCTCCATCTATCTATCTATCATTCACTCCCTCCATCTATCTATCTATCATTCACTCCCTCCATCTATCTATCTATCATTCACTCCCTCCATCTATCTCATCCACTCCCTCCCTCCATCTATCTCTCATTCACTCCCTCCCTCCCATCTATCATTCACTCCCTCCCTCCATCTATCTCATTCACTCCCTCCATCTATCTCATTCACTCCCTCCATCTATCTATCATTCACTCCCTCCCTCCATCTATCTATCATTCACACCCTCCATCTATCTCATTCACTCCCTCCATCTATATATCATTCACTCCATCCCTCCATCTATCTATCATTCACTCCCTCCATCTATCTATCATTCACTCCCTCCATTTATCTATCATTCACTCCCTCCATCTATCATTCACACCCTCCATCTATCTATCATTCACTCCCTCCATCTATCTATCTATCCTTCACTCCCTCCATCTATCTATCTATCATTCACTCCCTCCATCTATCTATCTATCATTCACTCCCTCCATCTATCTATCTATCATTCACTCCTCCATCTATCTCATCCACTCCCTCCCTCCATCTATCTCTCATTCACTCCCTCCCTCCATCTATCTATCATTCACTCCCTCCATCTATCTATCATTCACTCCCTCCATCTATCTCATTCACTCCCTCCCTCCATCTATCATTCACTCCCCCCCTCCCTCCATCTATCTCATTCACTCCCTCCATCTATCTCATTCACTCCCTCCATCTATCTATCATTCACTCCCTCCCTCCATCTATCTATCATTCACACCCTCCATCTATCTCATTCACTCCCTCCATCTATATATCATTCACTCCATCCCTCCATCTATCTATCATTCACTCCCTCCCATCTATCTATCATTCACTCCATCCCTCCATCTATCTATCATTCACTCCCTCCTTCCATCTATCATTCACTCCTCCATCTATCTCATTCACTCCCTCCATCTATCTATCATTCACTCCCTCCCTCTATCTATCTTTCACTCCCTCCATCTATCTATCATTCACTCCCTCCCTCCATCTATCTATCATTCACTCCCTCCATCTATCTATCATTCACTCCCTCCATCTATCATTCACTCCCTCCATCTATCTATCTATCATTCACTCCCTCCATCTATCTATCTATCATTCACTCCCTCCATCTATCTATCTATCATTCACTCCCTCCATCTATCTATCTATCATTCACTCCCTCCATCTATCTATCTATCATTCACTCCCTCCATCTATCTATCTATCCATTCACTCCCTCCATCTATCTATCATTCACTCCCTCCATCTATCTATCTATCATTCACTCCCTCCATCTATCTATCTATCATTCACTCCCTCCATCTATCTATCTATCATTCACTCCCTCATCTATCTATCTATCATTCATTCCCTCCATCTATCTCATTCACTCCATCCCTCCATCTATCTCATTCACTCCCTCCCTCCATCTATCTATCATTCACTCCCTCCATCTATCTATCATTCACTCCATCCCCATCTATCTATCATTCACTCCATCCCTCCATCTATCTATCTATCATTCACTCCTCCATCTATCTATCATCCACTCCCTCCATCTATCTATCATTCACTCCCTCCATCTATCTATCATTCACTCCCTCCATCTATCTATCTATCATTCACTCCCTCCATCTATCTATCTATCATTCACTCCCTCAATCTATCTATCTATCATTCACTCCCTCCATCTATCTATCTATCATTCACTCCCTCCATCTATCTATCTATCTATCATTCACTCCCTCCATCTATCTCATTCACTCCCTCCCTCCATCTATCTATCATTCACTCCATCCCCTTCATCTATCTCATTCACTCCCTCCCTCCATCTATCTATCATTCACTCCATCCCCCATCTATCTATCATTCACTCCATCCCCCCATCTATCTATCATTCACTCCATCCCTCCATCTATCTATCATTTACTCCCTCCCTCCATCTATCTATCATTCACTCCCTCCATCTATCTATCCATTCACTCCCTCCATCTATCTATCATTCACTCCCTCCATCTATCTATCTATCTATCTATCTATCATTCACTCCCTCCATCTATCTCATTCACTCCCTCCATCTATCTCATTCACTCCCTCCCTCCATCTATCTATCATTCACTCCCTCCATCTATCTATCATTCACTCCCTCCATCTATCTATCATTCACTCCCTCCATTTATCTATCATTCACTCCCTCCATCTATCTATCATTCACACCCTCCATCTATCTATCATTCACTCCCTCCATCTATCTATCTATCCTTCACTCCCTCCATCTATCTATCTATTCATTCACTCCCTCCATCTATCTGTCATTCACTCCCTCCATCTATCTATCATTCACTCCCTCCATCTATCTATCATTCACTCCCTCCCTCCATCTATCTATCATTCATTCCCTCCATCTATCTATCATTCACTCCCTCCATCTATCATTCACTCCCTCCCTCCATCTATCTATCATTCACTCCCTCACTCCATCTATCTATCAAAACAGAAAACAGCCTGCTTACCAACTAGTTATCCTGTAAACAGCCTGTGTTACAGGACTAGTTATCCTGTAAACAGCCTGTGTTAAAGGACTAGTTAGTCTGTGAACAGGCCTGTATTAGGACTAGTTAGTCTGAAAACAGCCTGTGTTACAGGACTAGTTAGTCTGAAAACAGCCTGTCTTAAAGGACTAGTTAGTCTGAAAACAGCCTGTGTTACAGGACTAGTTATCCTGTAAACGACCTGTGTTAAAGGACTAGTTATCCTGTAAACAGCCTGTGTTACAGGACTAGTTAGTCTGAAAACAGCCTGTGTTAAAGGACTAGTTAGTCTGAAAACAGCCTGTCTTAAAGGACTAGTTATCCTGTAAACAGCCTGTGTTAAAGGACTAGTTAGTCTGAAACAACCTGTCTTAAAGGATTAGTTAGTCTGAAAACAGCCTATCTTAAAGGACTAGTTAGTCTGAAACAGCCTGTGTTAAAGGACTAGTTAGTCTGAAAACAGCCTGTCTTAAAGGACTAGTTAGTCTGAAAACAGCCTGTGTTAAAGGACTAGTTAGTCTGAAAACAGCCTGTCTTAAAGGACTAGTTAGTCTGAAAACAGCCTGTGTTACAAGACTAGTTAGTCTTAAAACAGTGTAGATATGGATATGAAAGGAAAACTCGAGGAAGAAAGATGGAGGCAAGAGGAGGAGATGAGGAGAGGAGGAGGAGAGGAGGTGGGACGGCGGAAGAGGTGGGAAGTGTTCTCTCTCTAGTCGATGAAAACCCTGGCATTCCACAGAGATCTTTAGACAACAGCAATAGACATTTATGGGGAATTCCAAGGAGGAAGAATATAACCAAAAGCAAACCAGATCTTACTATGTAAGAAGCAAAGTCAACACCAAGACACTAAGCAACAGAGTAAATGGCTTGAAGCTTTATCCAAATCCTCTACACTCCCCTGCACGCACACACACACGCACGCAGCACGCACACACACACACACACATCTGAGGACTCACCTTTTGTGACAGGTGTCCGCCAGTGCTTCGTTTCACGCACTGGGAGGTCACACCTGAGCCTGAGCGGTTAGAGGAGCTGTGATTGGCAGGGGGGGGGGGGTTCAGGCTGGTTCAGGCTCTTGAGGGCACTCACGCTGGGTGGCTTAGCCTGCCCCTGGGTTGGCTGGTACACACTGTTGACGTTAGCAGCTTGTTACAGTTTCCTAGGGGTGGTGGTGGGGGGGGTTCAAGCAGAATGTGGGGGTCTGTGAGGCTGTCAGACGGGCGCCCTGAGAGCAGGTTGTCCAGCTGGGGTTTGTTGAGTCACCGGTCCCGCTGTTGCTAAACCCACTCTCACTCCTGATCCGTGGGCAAGATCCAGCCGAGATGTCACTCCCCTTCCAAGGCTTTCCCTCCAGAAGCTTGGCTGCTGCCGCTGTGATTGGCTAGGAGAGAAGAAACACGTTTTACAGGATCCGAGAGAGAGAGATGGAGAGGACACAGAGAGAGAGACAGAGCGAGAGAGAGAGAGAGAGATGGAGAGAGACCGAGAGTGACCGAGAGGACAGAGAGAGACAGAGCGAGAGAGAGATGGAGAGAGACCGAGAGTGACCGAGAGGACACAGAGAGAGACAGAGCGAGAGAGAGAGAGAGAGAGAGACACAGAGAGAGAGACCGAGAGAGACCAAGAGGACACATAGAGAGAGACAGAGAAAGAGAGAGAGCGAGAGAGAGAGAGACAGAGAGAGACAGAGAGAAAGGAAGAGACCGAGAGAGTGAGAGACCGAGAGTGAAAACAGAGAGAGTGGGAGACCGAGTGACAGGGAGAGACCGCGAGTGACAGGGAGAGACCGAGAGAGAGAGTGATAGAGAGACCGAATGACAGGGAGAGACTGAATGACAGGAGAGACCGAGTGACAGGGAGAGACTGAATGACAGGGAGAGACTGAATGACAGGTGAGACCGAGTGACAATGAGAGACTGAGACTGAGAGACCGAGTGACAGGGAGAGACCGAATGACAGGGAGAGACTGAATGACAGGGAGAGACCGAGTGACAATGAGAGACTGAGACTGAGAGACCGAGTGACAGGGAGAGACCGAATGACAGGGAGAGACTGAATGACAGGGAGAGACTGAATGACAGGGAGAGACCGAGTAACAATGAGAGACTGAGACTGAGAGACCGAGTGACAGGGAGAGACCGAATGACAGGGAGAGACTGAATGACAGGGAGAGACCGAGTGACAGGGAGAGACTGAATGACAGGGAGAGACCGAGTGACAGGGAGAGATGAGAGACCGAATGACAGGGAGAGACCAAATGACAGGGAGAGACTGAATGACAGGGAGAGACCGAGTGATAGGGAGAGATGAGAGACCGAATGACAGGGAGAGACTGCATGTTGGGAGAGACTGAATGACAAGGAGAGACCGAGTGACAATGAGAGACTGAGACTGAGAGACCGAGTGATAGGGAGAGACTGTGAGACCGAGTGACAGGGAGAGACTGTGAGACCGAGTGACAGGGAGAGATGAGGGACTGAGAGACCGAGTGACAGGGAGAGACCGAATGACAGGGAGAGACTGAATGACAAGGAGAGACCGAGTGACAATGAGAGAGTGAGACTGAGAGACCGAGTGACACGGAGAGACCGAGAGAGTGAGAGACCGAGTGACAGGGAGAGACCGAGAGAGTGAGAGACCGAGTGACAGGGAGAGACCGAGTGACAGGGAGAGACTGAGAGTGAGAGACCGAGTGATAGGGAGAGACCGAGAGACTGAGAGACCCAGTGACAATTAGAGAGTGAGAGACCGAGTGACAGGGAGAGACCGAGAGACTGAGAGAGACTGAGCGACAGGGAGAGGACTGAGAGACTGAATGACAGAGAGAGACCTAGTGACAGGGAGAGACCGAGAGACCGAATTACAGGGAGAGACCGATTAGAGACTGAATGACAGGGAGAGACCGAGTGACTGAGAGACCGAGTGACAATGAGAGACAGAGAGAGTGAGAGACCGAGTGACAGGGAGAGACCGAGTGACAGGTAGAGACCGAGAGACTGAGAGACCGAGTGACAATGAGAGACTGAGAGAGTGAGAGACCGAGTGACAGGGAGAGACCGAGTGACAGGGAGAGACCTAGTGACAGGGAGAGACCGAGTGACAGGGAGAGACCGAGTGCCAGGGAGTGACTGTGAGACCGAGTGACAGGGAGAGACCGAATGACAGGGAGAGACTGAATGACAGGGAGAGACCGAGTAACAATGAGAGACTGAGACTGAGAGACCGAGTGACAGGGAGAGACCGAATGACATGGAGAGACTGAATGACAGGGAGAGACCGAGTGACAATGAGAGACTGAGACTGAGAGACCGAGTGACAGGAGAGACCGAATGACAGGGAGAGACTGAATGACAGGGAGAGACCAAGTGACAATGAGAGACTGAGACTGAGAGACCGAGTGACAGGGAGAGATCGAATGACAGGGAGAGACTGAATGACAGGGAGAGACTGAATGACAGGGAGAGACCGAGTAACAATGAGAGACTGAGACTGAGAGACCGAGTGACAGGGAGAGACCGAATGACAGGGAGAGACCGAATGATAGGGAGAGACCGAGTGACAGGGAGAGACAGAGAGTGAGAGACCGAGAGAGTGAGAGACCGAGAGAGTGGGAGACCGAGTGACAGGGAGAGACCGAGAGAGAGAGTGATAGAGAGACCGAATGACAGGGAGAGACTGAATGACAGGGAGAGACCGAGTGACAGGGAGAGACTGAATGACAGGGAGAGACTGAATGACAGGGAGAGACCGAGTGACAGGGAGAGACTGAATGACAGGGAGAGACTGAATGACAGGGAGAGACCGAGTGACAATGAGAGACTGAGACTGAGAGACCGAGTGACAGGGAGAGACCGAATGACAGGGAGAGACTGAATGACAGGGAGAGACCGAGTGACAATGAGAGACTGAGACTGTGAGACCGAGTGACAGGGAGAGACCGAATGACAGGGAGAGACTGAATGACAGGGAGAGACTGAATGACAGGGAGAGACCGAGTAAAAATGAGAGACTGAGACTGAGAGACCGAGTGACAGGGAGAGACCGAATGACAGGGAGAGACTGAATGACAGGGAGAGACCGAGTGACAGGGAGAGACTGAATGACAGGGAGAGACCGAGTGACAGGGAGAGATGAGAGACCGAATGACAGGGAGAGACCAAATGACAGGGAGAGACTGAATGGCAGGGAGAGACCGAGTGACAGGGAGAGATGAGAGACCGAATGACAGGGAGAGACTGCATGTTGGGAGAGACTGAATGACAAGGAGAGACCGAGTGACAATGAGAGACTGAGACTGAGAGACCGAGTGATAGGGAGAGACTGTGAGACCGAGTGACAGGGAGAGACTGTGAGACCAAGTGACAGGGAGAGATGAGGGACTGAGAGACCGAGTGACAGGGAGAGACCGAATGACAGGGAGAGACTGAATGACAAGGAGAGACCGAGTGACAATGAGAGAGTGAGACTGAGAGACCGAGTGACACGGAGAGACCGAGAGAGTGAGAGACCGAGTGACAGGGAGAGACCGAGAGAGTGAGAGACCGAGTGACAGGGAGAGACCGAGTGACAGGGAGAGACTGAGAGTGAGAGACCGAGTGATAGGGAGAGACCGAGAGACTGAGAGACCCAGTGACAATTAGAGAGTGAGAGACCGAGTGACAGGGAGAGACCGAGAGACTGAGAGAGACTGAGCGACAGGGAGAGACTGAGAGACTGAATGACAGAGAGAGACCTAGTGACAGGGAGAGACCGAGAGACCGAATTACAGGGAGAGACCGATTAGAGACTGAATGACAGGGAGAGACCGAGTGACTGAGAGACCGAGTGACAATGAGAGACAGAGAGAGTGAGAGACCGAGTGACAGGGAGAGACCGAGTGACAGGTAGAGACCGAGAGACTGAGAGACCGAGTGACAATGAGAGACTGAGAGAGTGAGAGACCGAGTGACAGGGAGAGACCGAGTGACAGGGAGAGACCTAGTGACAGGGAGAGACCGAGTGACAGGGAGAGACCGAGTGCCAGGGAGTGACTGTGAGACCGAGTGACAGGGAGAGACCGAATGACAGGGAGAGACTGAATGACAGGGAGAGACCGAGTAACAATGAGAGACTGAGACTGAGAGACCGAGTGACAGGGAGAGACCGAATGACATGGAGAGACTGAATGACAGGGAGAGACCGAGTGACAATGAGAGACTGAGACTGAGAGACCGAGTGACAGGAGAGACCGAATGACAGGGAGAGACTGAATGACAGGGAGAGACCAAGTGACAATGAGAGACTGAGACTGAGAGACCGAGTGACAGGGAGAGATCGAATGACAGGGAGAGACTGAATGACAGGGAGAGACTGAATGACAGGGAGAGACCGAGTAACAATGAGAGACTGAGACTGAGAGACCGAGTGACAGGGAGAGACCGAATGACAGGGAGAGACCGAATGATAGGGAGAGACCGAGTGACAGGGAGAGACAGAGAGTGAGAGACCGAGAGAGTGAGAGACCGAGAGAGTGGGAGACCGAGTGACAGGGAGAGACCGAGAGAGAGAGTGATAGAGAGACCGAATGACAGGGAGAGACTGAATGACAGGGAGAGACCGAGTGACAGGGAGAGACTGAATGACAGGGAGAGACTGAATGACAGGGAGAGACCGAGTGACAGGGAGAGACTGAATGACAGGGAGAGACTGAATGACAGGGAGAGACCGAGTGACAATGAGAGACTGAGACTGAGAGACCGAGTGACAGGGAGAGACCGAATGACAGGGAGAGACTGAATGACAGGGAGAGACCGAGTGACAATGAGAGACTGAGACTGTGAGACCGAGTGACAGGGAGAGACCGAATGACAGGGAGAGACTGAATGACAGGGAGAGACTGAATGACAGGGAGAGACCGAGTAAAAATGAGAGACTGAGACTGAGAGACCGAGTGACAGGGAGAGACCGAATGACAGGGAGAGACTGAATGACAGGGAGAGACCGAGTGACAGGGAGAGACTGAATGACAGGGAGAGACCGAGTGACAGGGAGAGATGAGAGACCGAATGACAGGGAGAGACCAAATGACAGGGAGAGACTGAATGGCAGGGAGAGACCGAGTGACAGGGAGAGATGAGAGACCGAATGACAGGGAGAGACTGCATGTTGGGAGAGACTGAATGACAAGGAGAGACCGAGTGACAATGAGAGACTGAGACTGAGAGACCGAGTGATAGGGAGAGACTGTGAGACCGAGTGACAGGGAGAGACTGTGAGACCAAGTGACAGGGAGAGATGAGGGACTGAGAGACCGAGTGACAGGGAGAGACCGAATGACAGGGAGAGACTGAATGACAAGGAGAGACCGAGTGGACAATGAGAGAGTGAGACTGAGAGACCGAGTGACACGGAGAGACCGAGAGAGTGAGAGACCGAGTGACAGGGAGAGACCGAGAGAGTGAGAGACCGAGTGACAGGGAGAGACCGAGTGACAGGGAGAGACTGAGAGTGAGAGACCGAGTGATAGGGAGAGACCGAGAGACTGAGAGACCCAGTGACAATTAGAGAGTGAGAGACCGAGTGACAGGGAGAGACCGAGAGACTGAGAGAGACTGAGCGACAGGGAGAGACTGAGAGACTGAATGACAGAGAGAGACCTAGTGACAGGGAGAGACCGAGAGACCGAGTGACAGGGAGAGACCGATTAGAGACTGAATGACAGGGAGAGACCGAGTGACTGAGAGACCGAGTGACAATGAGAGACTGAGAGAGTGCGAGACCGAGTGACAGGTAGAGACCGAGAGACTGAGAGACCGAGTGACAATGAGAGAGTGAGAGACCGAGTGACAGGGAGAGACCGAGTGACAGGGAGAGACCTAGTGACAGGGAGAGACCGAGTGACAGGGAGAGACCGAGTGCCAGGGAGTGACTGTGAGACCGAGTGACAGGGAGAGACCGAATGACAGGGAGAGACTGAATGACAGGGAGAGACCGAGTAACAATGAGAGACTGAGACTGAGAGACCGAGTGACAGGGAGAGACCGAATGACAGGGAGAGACTGAATGACAGGGAGAGACCGAGTGACAGGGAGAGACTGAATGACAGGGAGAGACCAAGTGACAGGGAGAGACTGAATGACAGGGAGAGACCGAGTGACAGGGAGAGATGAGAGACCGAATGACAGGGAGAGACCAAATGACAGGGAGAGACTGAATGACAGGGAGAGACCGAGTGACAGGGAGAGATGAGAGACCGAATGACAGGGAGAGACTGAATGTTGGGAGAGACTGAATGACAAGGAGAGACCGAGTGACAATGAGAGACTGAGACTGAGAGACCGAGTGATAGGGAGAGACTGTGAGACCGAGTGACAGGGAGAGATGAGGGACTGAGAGACCGAGTGACAGGGAGAGACCGAGAGAGTGAGAGATCGAGTGACAGGGAGAGACTGAGAGACTGAGTGACAGGGAGAGACCGAGATACTGAGAGACAGGGAGAGACCGAGAGACTGAGAGACCGAGTGACAAGGAGAGACCGAGAGAGTGAGAGACCGAGTGACGGGGAGAGACTGAGAGAGTGAGAGACTGAGAGACCGAGAGAGTGAGAGGCCGAGAGAGTGAGAGACCGAGTGACGGGGAGAGAGACCGAGAGACTGAGTGACAGGGAGAGACCGAGAGAGTGAGAGACCGAGTGACGGGGAGAGACCGAGAGACTGAGTGACAGGGAGAGACCGAGAGAGTGAGAGACCGAGTGACAGGTGGAGACCGAGAGAGTGAGAGACCGAGTGACAGGGAGAGACCGAGAGAGTGAGAGACCGAGTGACAGGGAGAGCCCGAGAGAGTGAGAGACCGAGAGAGTGAGAGACCTCGTGACAGGGAGAGACCGAGAGAGTGAGAGACCGAGTGACAGGGAGAGACCGAGAGAGTGAGAGACCTAGTGACAGGGAGAGACCGAGAGAGTGAGAGACCGAGTGACAGGGAGAGGCCGAGAGAGAAAGAAAGTGAGAGAACATATATTGAGAACCCACTCACTCCTAATCTCCCTGAGAATATGAAACTGTTGATCACAAACAGAGGAAATCCTCCTTCCTTCCTCCCTCAACCTTTTCCTCCCGCTCCCTCCTCCTCTCCCTCTCCTCCTCCCTCAACCTTCCTCTCCCTCCTCCCGCTCCCTCCTCCTCTCCCTCTCCCTCCTCCCTCCTCCTCTCCCTCTCCCTCCTCCCTCCTCCCTCTCCCTCCCCGCAACCTTCTCCTCCTCCCGCTCCCTCCTCCTCTCCCTCTCCCTCCTCCCTCCTCCTCTCCCTCTCCCTCCTCCCTCCTCCTCTCCCTCCTCCCCCTCCCCTCCTCCTCTCCCTCTCCCTCCTCCTTCCTCCTCTCCCTCCTCCCGCTCCCTCCTCCTCTCCCTCTCCCTCCTCCTTCCTCCTCTCTCCCTCCTCCCTCCTTCCCTCCTCCTCTCCTTCCTTCCTCAACCCTCTCCCTCCTCCCTCTCCCTCCTCCCTCCTCCTTCTCCCTCCTCCTTCTCCCTCCTCTCCCTCCCTTCTCCCTCCTCCCTCATCCTTCTCCCTCCTCCCTCCTCCTTCCTCCTCTCCCTCCTCCCTACTCCCTCCTCCTCTCCCTCCTTCCTCAACCCTCTCCCTCCTCCCTCTCCCTCTCCCTCCTCCTTCTCCCTCCTCCCTCAACTTCTCCCTCCTCCCGCTCCCTCCTCCTCTCCCTCTCCCTCCTCCCTCCTCCCTCTCCCTCCTCCCTCAACCTTCTCCCTCCTCCCGCTCCCTCCTCCTCTCCCTCTCCCTCCTCCCTCCTCCTCTCCCTCCTCCCGCTCCCTCCTCCTCTCCCTCCTCCCTCCTCCCTCTCCCTCCTCCCTCTCCCTCCTCCTTCTCCCTCCTCCTTCTCTCTCCTCCTTCTCCCTCCTCTCCCTCCTCCTTCTCCCTCCTCCCTCATCCTTCTCTCCTCTCCCTCCTCCTTTCCCTCCTCCCTCCTCCTCTCCCTCCTCCCTCTCCCTCCTCCCTCCTCCTTCTCCCTCTTCCCTCTCCCTCCTCCTTCACCCTCTCTCAGCAACTTTACCTGCCATCCCTTGGATCCCCACTGTGGTCATCTATGATCTGTGACGCAGCTGTTTTAAAGAAGCCTGTATTCTCTCACTCCTTAGCTGTCATGCTGCACTTGTTGGCTCTCTTGGCTCTCTAGGCTCTCTAGGCAGTTAGGCAGGCAGGCAGGCAGAAAAGCCCCCGTTGAGACAGGCAGTCAATCGTGACGGATGTTGAGACAAGCAGGAGGCAGAGTGGAGCAGAGTGATGCTGCAACACAGGCAGAGCAGGTGAGCAGGGAAGCAGAGGAGAGGAAAGAGGAGAGGAGATATGAGAGGAAACATGAGGAAAGAGAGGAGAGGAAAGAGGAGAGGAGATATGAGAGGAAACATGAGGAAAGAGGAGGAGAGGAAAGAGGAGAGGAGATATGAGAGGAAACATGAGGAAAGATGAGGAGAAGAAAGAGGAGAGGAGATATGAGAGGAAACATGAGGAAAGAGAGGAGAGGAAAGAGGAGAGGAAAGGAGAGGAGATATGAGAGGAAAGATGAGGAGAGGAAAGAGGAGAGGAGATATGAGAGGAAACATGAGGAAAGAGAGGTGAGGAAAGAGGAGAGGAGATATGAGAGGAAACATGAGGAAAGAGAGGAGAGGAAAGAGGAGAGGAAAGGAGATATGAGTAGAGAAAAGAGTAGTGGAAAGAGGAGAGGAAAGAGGAGAGGAAAGAGGAGAGGAGATATGAGGAGAGAAGAGGAAAGAGTAGAGGAGATATGAGGAGAGGAAAGAGGAGAGGAGATATGAGGAGAGGAAAGAGGAGAGGAAAGAGGAGAGGAAAGAGTAGAGGAAAGAGGAGAGGAGATATGAGGAGAGGAAAGAGGAGAGGAACGAGGAGAGGAAAAAGGAGAGGAAAGAGGAGAGGAGATATGAGGAGAGGAAAGAGGAGAGGAAAGAGGAGAGGAGATATGAGGAGAGGAAAGAGGAGAGGAAAGAGGAGAGGAGATATGAGAGGAAACATCAGGAAAGAGGAGAGGAAAGAGGAGAAGAAAGAGGAGAGGAAAGAGGAGAGGAAAGAGAAGGAGGAGAGGAAAGAGAACGAGGAGAGGAAAGAAGATGAGGTAGGAGGAAAGAGAGTGTTAGATAGAAGAAAGGAAGGTTAAATATAGAACAGAAGAGTGGCATATAGGAAAGGAGGAAAGAGAAGAGGGCCCTTGGTAGAAGTAGTGCACTTTATAGGGATCAGGGAGCAATTTGAGCCAGACTCAGTAGGGAGAGCAGGATTTGCTCTATTCGCCTCACTACACTGCAGTGCAGAAGGCCTGACATTTAAGTATTAATCAAGGAGGAGAGATTTGAGAGGAATCAAAGTACTGCCCCAGCACTGAGCCAGTATTAACCACATTAAAGACTTTATTACATAATACCAATGTATAGGGTCCTGAGAGGGTAGGTATCACAACGTTGATCATATCTATCCGCACGGTACTCTCACTATACACGGCATAGACAGATAGGAACAGAAAGGACTAACCTCAGTGAACTGGAAAGGGAAAATGACAACTTTGTCTCCCAGCTTTCCTTCAATCCAGTTTTAATTCGCTCCTCTGATGACCGTGAGGACGTCTCCCTGGAATTCAGGACAAGAGTGAAGAAACAGAGCGAGCGATAGAGAGAAGGAGAGAGAGAGAGGAGAGAGAGAACGAGAGAGAGAGAACGAGAGAGAGTAAGAGTGAGTAAGAAGGAGAGAGAGTAAGAGTGAGTAAGAAGCACCACGTGTTTAGAACAGAACAGAGAGAGTGCTATGCATGCAGAAGGAACCACTCAGAGGAGCTCCCCACTCCCACCCTCTTCCCCCTCCCTCCCTCCCTTCAGCACATTCTGGCATTTTCTCTCTCTCTCTCTCTCTCAAGGGGCTTTATTGGCATGGGAAACATATTTTAACATTGCTAAAGCAAGTGAACTAGATAATATACAGAAGTGAAATAAACAATACAAATGAACAGTAAACATTACACTCACAGAAGTTCCAAAAGACTAAAGACAGGTCAAGTGTCATATTATGTCTATATACAGTGTTGTAACGATGTGCAAATGGTTAAAATACATATGGGTTGTATTTACAATGGTGTTTGTTTTTCACTGGTTGCCCTTTTCTTGTGGCAGCAGGTCACAAATCTTGCTGCTGTGATGGAACCCTGTGGAATTTCACCCAGTAGATATGGGAGTTTATCAAAATTGGGTTTGTTTTTGAATTCTTTGTGGATCAGTGTAATCTGAGGGAGATATGTGTCTCTAATATGGTCATACATTGCACAAGAGGTTAGGAAGTGCAGCTCAGTTTCCACCTCATTTTGTGGTCAGTGTGCAAATAGCCTGTCTTCTCTTGAGAGCCATGTCTGCCTACGGCCGCCTTTCTCAATAGCAAGGCTATGCTCACTGAGTCTGTACATAGTCAAATCTTTCCTCATGTTTAGGGTCAGTCACAGTGGTCAGGTATTCTGCCACTCTCTGTTTAGGACCAAGTAACATTATTAGGTGCTTTATTTTTTTGTTAAATCTTTCCAATGTGTCAAGGAATAATTGTTTTCTCATGATTTAGTTGCGTCTAATTGTGTGTTGCTGTCCTGGGGCTCTGTGGGGTCTGTGTGTGAACAGAGCCCCAGGACCAGCTTGCTTAGGGAAGCTTGCTTCCGCTTTCGCTGCCTCTAACTCCTCCTTAGGACGGCGATACTCCCCCGGCTGTGTCCAGGGTCCTGCTCCATCTAATATCTCCTCCCAGGTCCATCTCCCCATTAAGCGCTGTTCCTTCTTTTCACGCTGCTTGGTCCTGGTTTGGTGGGTTATTCTGTCACCTTCGTCATAACGAGGAGACCAAGGCACAGCGTGATTGGAATACATTCTTCTTTTATTAAACGAAGAACGCTTAAACAAACTCATGTAAAGCTATAAACAGCTAGTGCTGAAATGCAACTACACATAGACAATAACCCACAAAACCAAAATGGAAAATGGCAACCTACATAGGATCCCCAATCAGAGACAACGATAAACAGCTGTCTCTGATTGGGAACCAATTCAGGCCACCATAGACCTACATTTACCTAGACAATATCAAAACCCCATAGATATACAAAAAAAACCTAGACAAGACAAAAACACACATACCACCCTCGTCACACCCTGACCTAACCAAAATAATAAAGAAAACAAAGCTAACTAAGGTCAGGGCATGACAGTACACCCCCCCCCCCCCCCCCCCCCCCCAAAGGTGCGGACTCCCGGCAGCAAACCTAAACCTATATGGGAGGGTCTGGGTTGGCATCTAACCTCGGTGGCGGCTTTGGTTCTGGACGCCGCCCCCCTTCTTTACACTGAGTCCGCTCTTGTAGCACAGACCCGTGGATCATCGCTGTAGGCCCCGGACAGGGGACCCTCGCTGCGTGGATCATCGCCGGATGTTCTGGACTGGGGACCGTTGCTGGAGACCCCGGATTGGGGACCGTCGCTGGAGGTTCCGGACTGTGGCCCAGCATTGGAGGTTCCGGACTGTGGCCCGTCATTGGAGGTTCCGGACTGTGGCCCGTTGTTGGAGGTTCTGGTCTGTGGCCCGTCTTTGAAGGTTCCGGTCTGTGGCCCGTCGTTGGAGGTTCTGGTCTGTGAACTGTCGCCAGACGCTCTGGACTGGGTACTGTCGCCAGACGCTCTGGACTGGGTACTGTCGCCAGACGCTCTGGACTGGGTACTGTCGCCAGACGCTCTGGACTGGGTACTGTCGCCAGACGCTCTGGACTGGGTACTGTCGCCAGATGATCTGGACTGGGTACTGTCGCCAGACGCTCTGGACTGGGTACTGTCGCCGGATGCTCTGGACTGGGTACTGTCGCCGGAAGCTCTGGACTGCCGAGGCGCACTGTAGGCCTGGTGCGTGGTGCCGGCACTGGTGGTACCGGGCTGGTGACACGCACCTCAGGGCGAGTGCAGGGAAGAGGAACAGGATACGCTGGACCGTGGAGACGCATTGGAGATGCAGAACATAGAGCTGGCTCAATACATCCTGGCTGGATGCCCATTCTATCCCGTCAAATGCAAGGAGCTGGAATAGATCGCACCGGGCTAGAATAGGGTAAGCACGAGGAGTTGGCTCAGGTCTCCTACCTGACTCAGCCAATCTCCTCGTGTGCCTCCCCCCCAAAAAATTGATTGGGGCTGCCTCTCGGACTTCCGTGCTAGCCGTGTACCTTCATATCGTCGCTGTTCCTCTGTTCTCCGATATTTATCCTCGTAGTTTCGCCGTTCCGCTTTCGCTGCCTCTAACTCCTCCTTAGGACGGCGATACTCCCCCGGCTGTGTCCAGGGTCCTGCTCCATCTAATATCTCCTCCCAGGTCCATCTCCCCATTAAGCGCTGTTCCTTCTTTTCACGCTGCTTGGTCCTGGTTTGGTGGGTTATTCTGTCACGTTCGTCGTAACGAGGAGACCAAGGCGCAGCGTGATTGGAATACATTCTTCTTTTATTAAAACGAAGAACACTTAAACAAACTAACGTAAAGCTATAAACAGCTAGTGCTGAAATGCAACTACACATAGACAATAACCCACAAAACCAAAATGGAAAATGGCAACCTACATAGGATCCCCAATCAGAGACAACAATAAACAGCTGTCTCTGATTGGGAACCAATTCAGGCCACCATAGACCTACATTTACCTAGATAATAGCAAAACCGCATTGGTATACAAAAAACCCTAGACAAGACAAAACACACATACCGCCCTCGTCACACCCTGACCTAACCAAAATAATAAAGAAAACAAAGAATACTAAGGTAGGGACTCTTCTCCAGGTTCATCTCTCTGTAGGTGATGGCTTTGTTAAATGAAGGTTGGGGAATTACTTCCTTTTAGGTGGTTGTAGAATTTAACGTCTGAATTTCTGGATTTTGATCATTAGCGGGTATCAGCCTAATTCAGTTCTGCATGCATTATTTGATGTTTTACGTTGTACACGGGGGATATTTTTGCAGAATTCTGCATGGGGTCTCTCAATTTGGTGTTTGTCCCATTTTGTGAATTATTGGTTGTTGAGCGGACCCCAGACCTCACAAACCATAAAGGGCAATGGGTCCTAAAACTAATTCAAGTATTTTAGCCAGATCCTAATTGGTATGTTGAATTTTAAGTTACTTTTGATGGCATAGAAGGCTCTTCTAAGCCTTGTCTCTCGGATCGTTCCCAGCTATGTGGAAGTTACCTGTGTCGCTGATGTTTAGGCCAAGGTATGTATAGTTTTTTGTGTGCTCTAGTGCAACAGTGTCTAGATGGAATTTATATTTGTGGTCCTGGTGACTGGACCTTTTTTGGAACACCATTATTTTGGTCTTACTGAGATTTACTGTCAGGGCCCAGGTCTGGCAGAATCTGTGCAGAAGATCTAGGTGCTGCTGTAGGCCCTCCGTGGTTGGGGACAGAAGCACCAGATCATCAGCAAACAGTAGACATTTGACTTTAGATTCTAGTAGGGTGAGGTAGGGTGCTGCAGACTTTTCTAGTGCCCTCGCCAATTCATTGATATATACAGTTGAAGTCGGAAGTTTATATACGCTTAGGTTGGAGTCATTAAAACTCATTTTTCAACCACTCCACAAATTTCTTGTTAACAAACCATAGTTTTGGCAAGTCGGTTAGGACATCTACTTCATGCATGACACAAGTAATTTTTCCAACAATTGTTTACAGACAGATTATTTCACTTATAACTCACTGTATCACAATTCCAGTGGGTCAGAAGTTTACATACAGTAAGTTGATTGTGCCTTTATACAGCATGGAAAATTCCAGAAAATTATGTCATGTCTTTAGAAGCTTCTGATAATTGACATGATTTGAGTCAATTGGAGGTGTACCTGTGGATGTATTTCTAGGCCTACCTTAAAACTCTTAGTGCCTCTTTGCTTGACATCATGGGAAAATCTAAAGAAATCAGCCAAGACCTCAGAAAATAAATTGCAGACCTCCACAAGTCTGGTTCATCCCTGGGAGCAATTTCCAAATGCCTGAAGGTACCACGTTCATCTGTAAAAACAATAGTATGCAAGTATATACACCATGGGACCACGCAGCCGTCATACCGCTCAGGAAGGAGACGCGTTCTGTCTCCTAAAGATGAACATACTTTGGTGCGAAAAGTGCAAATCGATCTCAGAATAACAGCAAAGGACCTTGTGAAGATGCTGGAGGAAACAGGTACAAAAGTATCTATATCCACAGTAAAACAAGTCCTATATCGACGTAACCTGAAAAGCCGCTCAGCAAGGAAGAAGCCACTGATATAAAAAATGCCATAAAAAAGCCAGACTCCACATGGGGACAACGAACATACTTTTTGAAGAAATGTAATCTGGTCTGATAGAAACAAAAATAGAACTGTTTGGCCATAATGACCATCGTTACATTTGAAGGAAAAATGGGGAGGATTGCAAGCCAAAGACACCATCCCAACCGTGAAGCACAGGGGTGGCAGCATCATGTTGTAGGGGTGGCAGCATCATGTTGTGGGGGTGCTTTGCTGCAGGAGGGACTGGTGCACTTCACAAAATAGATGGCATCATGAGGCAGGAAAATTATGTGGATATATTGAAGCAACATCTCAAGACATCAGTCAGGAGGTTAAAGCTTGGTCGCAAATGGGTCTTCCAAATGGACAATGACCCCAAGCATACTTCCAAAGTTGTGGCAAAATGGCTTAAGGACATAAAAGTCAAGGTATTGGAGTGGCCATCACAAAGCCCTGACCTCAATCCAATAGAACATGTGTGGGCAGAACTGAAAAAGCATGTGCGAGCAAGGAGGCCTACAAACCTGACTCAGCTACACCAGCTCTGTCAGGAGGAAATTCACCCAACTTATTGTGGGAAGCTTGTGGAAGGCTTCCCAAAACGTTTGACCCAAGTCAAACAATATTCAGTATTCAAACTTCTGACCCACTGGGAATGTGATGAAAGAAATACAAGTTTAAAAAATCATTCTCTCAACTATAATCCTGACATTTCACATTCTTAAAGTATAGTGGTGATCCTAACTGACCTAAGACAGAGAAGTTTTACTCTGAATAAATGTCCTGAATTTTGAAAACCTGAGTTTAAATGTATGTGGCTTAGGTGTACGTAAACTTCCGACTTCAACTGCATGTTGAAGAGGGTGGGGCTTAAGCTGCATCCCTTTCTCACCCCACGGCCCTGTGGGAAGAAATGTGTGTGTTTTTTGCCTATTTTAACCACACACTTGTTTGTGTACATTGATTTTATAATATTGCATGTTTTTACCCGAACACCACTTTCCATCAATTTGTATACCAGACCCTCATGCCAAAGGCGAAGGCTTTTTTGAAATCAACAAAGCATGAGAAGACTTTGCCTTTGTTTTGGCTTGTTTGTTTGTGAATTAGGGTGTTCAGGGTGAATACGTGGTCTGTCGTACGATAATTTGGTAAAAAGCCAATGTTTTCACTGAGGAAATGTACGAGTCTGCTGTTAATGATAATGCAGAGGATTTTCTCAAGGTTGCTGTTGACGCATATCCCACGGTAGTTATTGGGGTCAACTTTTTCTCCACTTTTGTGGATTGGGCTGATCAGTCCTTGGTTCCAAATATTGGGGAAGATGCCAGAGCTAAGGATGATGTTAAAGAGTTTAAGTATAGCCTATTGGAATTTGTGGTCTGTATAGTTTATCGTTTCATTGAGGATACCATCAACACCACAGGCCTTTTTGGGTTGGAAGGTTTTTATTTTGTCCTTTAGTTCATTCAAGGTCATTGGATAATCCAGTGGGCTCAGGTTGTCTTTAATAGTTGATTCTAGGATTTGTATTTGATCATGTATATGTTTTTGCTGTTTGTTCTTTGTTAAAGAGCCCAAAAAAATTGGGTGGTTTACCCATACATCTCCATTTTGGATAGATAACTCTTCGGGTTGTTTGTTTAGTGTTTTCCAATTTTCCCAGAATGAGAGTCTATGGATTCTTCAGTTACATTGAGCTGATTTCTGATGTGATGTTCCTTCTTTTGCTGTAGTGTATTTCAGTATTGTTTTAGTGATTCACCATAGTGAAGGAATAGACTCCGGTATTCTGGGTTTCTATGTTTTTGGTTGGATAGGTTTCTCAATTTCTTTCTTATGTTTTTGCATTCTTCATCAAACCATTTGTGATTGTTGTTCATTTTCTTCGGTTTTCTGTTTGAATTTTTTGATTTGATAGGGAAGACATTTTCTACTGCCAAATGTACACCTTCCCTATTACAGTGAAACGTTTTGTCCAGGAAGTTGAATTTGAATTGAATTTGTTGTTGCCTAATTGTTTTTTGGTAGATTTCCACACTACATTCCTTCCATCTATAGCATTTCTTAATTTTACTCAGTTCCTTTGGCTTTGATGCCTCATGATTGATACTCTGTTCAAGTAGACTGTGATTTTGCTGTGGTCTGATAGGAGTGTCAGTGGGCTGACTGTGAATGCTTTGAGAGACTCTGGATTGAGGTCAGTGATAATATAGTCTACAGTACTAATGCCAAGAGATGAGCTATAAGGGTACCCACCATAGGAGTCCCCTCGAAACCTACCATTGTCAATGTACATACCCAGCGTGCAACAGAGCTGCAGGAGTTTTAGTTGGTTATGTTGTCACAGTTGAGGCTAGGGGGACATATTGGGGAGGGAATGCTGTCACCTCCAGGCAGGCATTTTTTCCCCTGTGAGCTGAGGGTGTCAGGTTCTTGTCCGGTTCTGGCATTTAGGTCGCCACAGACTAGTACATGTCCCTGACTTCCACCTCCAAGATGGAGAAGCTGGTCTCATTAAAGTATGGAGATTCCAGTGGGGGGATATAGGTAGCACACAGGATGAACATTTTCTTCTTCAGGCTAGGGTCTATTTTTCTCTACTTCCTGTCTGACTAACGTGCCCAAAGTAAACTGCCTGTTACTCAGGCCCAGATGCTAGGATATGCATATAATTGGTACTATTGGAGAGAAAACACTTTGAAGTTTGCCGAAATGTTAAAAAGTTGTATGAGACTATAACACAATTGATAGGGTAGGAGGAAATCCAAAGAAAAACCAACCGGAATGTTTTTTTTTTTGAGAGCCCATGCTCTTCCAATGGAACGTAAAGGGTCACATCCAAATCCAGCAATTCCTGTGGCTTCCACTAGATGTCAACAGTCTTTGTTCAAAGTTTCAGGCTTGTTTCTTCCCAAACGAGGAAGAATTTGGAGTTGGAAATCAGTCTGTGTGCGAGCAACGAAGAGGATGCGCACCTGCTAAATTTGCTTTCCTATTGAACATACTTCTTTCCGTATGAAATATTTTAGTTTAATTACATTTTAGGGTACCTGAGGATTAAATAGTAATGTGTTTTGACTTGTTTTAACAAAGTTTAGCGGTAGCTTTTTGGATTCGTTTCTCTGCATGTTGAACGAGTGGTTTACTCAAATCGATTGCGCCAACTAAACAGACTTTTTGGGATATAAAGAAGGATTTTATCTAACAAAACAACCATGCATGTTGTAGCTGGGACCCTTTGGAGTGCAAATCAGAGGAAGATTTTCAAAAAGTAAGTGAATATTTAATCGCTATTTGTGATTTTCTGAAGCCTGTGCTGTTTGAAAAATAGTTTGATGTGGGGCGCCGTCTTCAAACAATCGCATGACATGCTTTCGCTGTAAAGCCTATTGTAAATCAGACAATGCAGTCAGATGAACAAGACTTTAAGCTTTTAACTGATGTAAGACACTTGTATGTACCTAAATGTTTAATATCCATAATTTGTATGATTATTTATTTGAATTGCGCGCCCTCCAGTTTCACCGGAAGTAGTCGACACGTGTCCCGTTGGCGGGACGCCTAGCCCTAATTATTTTTAAGTCAAATGTAAAATGTTCCTGTTTTGAACAATTTAATGTTGTGAATTAGGTCTGCTCTTTTCCAAATTAGCATTCCCCGAGTCCCTCCCCTGTTTCACACCTGGTAGTTTGGTGGATGGGACTACCAGCTCTCTGTAACCTAGAGGGCATCCAGTGGATCTGTCTCCTCTATATCATGTTTCTTGTAGGATGACAGCCTCTCTCTCTCT
The DNA here is from genome assembly GCF_057628025.1 of Oncorhynchus mykiss. Lineage (NCBI taxonomy): Eukaryota > Metazoa > Chordata > Actinopteri > Salmoniformes > Salmonidae > Oncorhynchus > Oncorhynchus mykiss. Next base: position 10,249,923 of record NC_143046.1, on the reverse strand, counting down.
CTCGTCCCTCTCTCTCTCTCTCTCTCGTCCCTCTCGCTTTCTCTCTCGTCTCTCTCGCTCCCTCTCTCTCGTCCCTCTCTCTCGCTCTCTCGTCCCTCTCTCTCGCTCTCTCTCGCGCTCTCTCGTCCCTCTCTCTAGCGCTCTCTCGACCCTCTTTCTCTCGCTCTCGTCCCTCGCTCTCGTCCCTCTCTCTCGTCCCTCTCTCGCTCGCTCTCTCTCGTCCCTCTCTCTCTTTTCCCTCTCGCTCTCTCGCCCTCTCTATCTCGGCCCTCTCTTTCGTCCCTCTCTCTCGTCTCTCTCTCTCGTCTCTCGTCCCTCCCTCTCATCCCTCTCTCTTGTCACTCTCTCTCTTGTCCCTCTCTCTCTTGTCCCTCTCTCTCTCTCATCTCGCTCTTTCGTCCCTCTCTCTCTTGTCTCTCTCTCTCTCTCTCGTCTCTCATCCCTCTCTCTCTCTTGTCCCTCTCTCTCTCGTCCCTCTCACTCTCGTCCCTCTCTCTCTCTTGTCCCTCTCGCTGTCCCTCTCTCTCTTGTCCCTCTCTTGTCCCTTTCTCTTTCTTGTCCCTCTCTCGTCACCCTCTCTCTCTCTCTCATCTCTCTCTCTCTCTCTCTCTCTCTCTCTCCTCCCTTTCTCTCTCTCTTGTCCCTCTCTCTCTATCCTCCCTCTCTCTCTCTCATCCCTCTTTCTCCCCCTCTCTCTAGTCCCTCTTTCTCGCGTCCCTCTCTCTCTCTCTCGCATCCCTCTCTACGTACAGTCTCTCTCTCGCTCTGTCTCGCCAGCCAGCTTCTCTCTCTCTCTAAGCATTACAAGAATGTGTTCCTTAATGCAGAATGTGTGGGAGAGAGTACTAAGACCCTTATATAAGTCCTGCCTCACAAATCCTCCCTCCTTCATGGTAAGAATCACTGCATCAGAGGTCTCTGTGTGCCAGAAAGAGAGAGAGGAGAGAGTGAGAGACAGAGAGAGACAGAGAGAGAGACAGAGAAAGAGAGAGAGGAGAGAGAGAAAGAGAGAGAGAGAGACAGAGAGAGACAGAGAGAGAGAGCTCGCGGGTTTACAAGTTTCTGTTGTTTCTCTCAGAGCCTTTAAAAGAAGTGCATAAAGAAAATCATGAAATAAGTCATTTGAAGAAGTTTTCATATACTGTATATTATTTAATAAATATACTAATAACAGGCTTATGATTGCTACAAAAGACCTGGGCATTTTTTAAATATTTAACCTTTAACTAGGCAAGTCAGAGCAAATTCTTATTTTCAATGACGGTCTACGCCGGCCAAATCCTAATCAGGACGACGCTGGGCCAATTGTGCGCCGCCCTATGGGACTCCCAATCACGGCCTGTTGTGATACAGCCTGGAACCAAACCAGAGTCTGTAGTGACGCCTCTAGCGCTGAGATCCTGTGCTGTAGACCGCTGTGCCACTAGGGAACCCAAAAGTAAGGTGGGTTTATAGACAATGATCTGTTAACTAATAGTCAATTGATCAAATCAAAGAAACCCCCCCCCCACCTTATTGAAATAAGAAGAACACAATCTCTGAGAAAGAAGGTCATGTATTCACATGCTAGAGACTAATCTGTCAGGACAGGCCTCTCAATGTGGCGACCCACAGGGTGTGCAGGCTTTTCTTCTAGCCCAGTACTAAACACATCTGATTAAATTAATCAAGGGCTGGATGATTTGTTCAATTTTTAAAAAATCAGGCATAGTCCTGTGTATTTATTTTTTTAGCACCCATTGAGACCAGGGTCTCATTTACAAGGGGGCCCTGGGAACAACGTGATCAGTCTCAATACAACACTAGAAATGTACAATTACAACAAATCACAGTCAGACGCGACAGACAGAATTACACATCAATCAAAACCAGTGCAGTTCTCCTTCAATACATTCCAGACCAAAGGTCATTCCATGCGCTACGGGCACAATAACTAAAAGCAATCTTCCCAGACTCTGTGGAGACCAGAGAAACCTCTAGAACAGAGGTCTCCAACAGGTAGACTGTCAACTGTCACAAACATAAAGCTCCCAGCTACTATCCAACCAAAGCCACATTGACATCCCACCCCTGGCTAGCCGCTATTGGTTTAAAAAGCCAAAACGTAACACAATATCAGCCCATTCATTTCAATATTGCCCTTGTCTGTGTTTGGTGCGCCCATTGGTCCATCCCTCCGTACGTAGCCAATCAGCGATGCTCGTAGACTAATGATAACCATCTTGTGGGTAGACATAGACGTTCCCCAAAAACCTTCTCAATGAAATGCTAATCACAAAGTAGGCTTACCTGACAGAAAAAAAGTGATTATTTGTATCAATTTAGGCTGCCATTGTTTCACATGTGCTGCAGCAGTAGACCTAACATAAACACCTCTAGACTGAAAAATTCCTCTCTTCCTAAATGCCCATTTAAAGATAAATTACACAAATGATTTAATTAACCTCTTAGATATAAGGTCAACATTTTGATTTCCTCCGAAATAAACATACCCAAAAGGTAACTACTATTCATGTGTAATTACTTGATTCTGACACGCAGAAACGTGGTATATTTACAAAGAAGACGTCTGGGAGATGATGAGGAAATAATCAGAAGATAGATAGGAGTTACGTAGTTCAGAATACACAAGATCAAACACACACAAAACAACTGTTTTATAAAAAAATAAAAAATTGAAAGTCATCTTTCATTGACAAGTTATAAGTGAATTATTGATGCCTAGAGCTGTAAACACATCAGGTGGCTTCCACAACATGTGAACAATATAAAAAAAAAATGGGAATGTGCAGATGTTTTAGGAAGTGGTGTCAGGTGTGGTCACGGGATGTTTCCGAGTGTCCTTAAACCTCTCCAAAGTGGCAAATGTCTGTAAATGAGATCATTCCAGTGCAAATTCCAGTTGAAATCCCTAAATGCTATTTGTTCAGTATAAAAACACAATTTATACCGTATCAACCTCACTCAAACATTATGGTTGTGGGGTATCCAGGGTACGTTCAAGTGTCCTTTCAACCAAAGTGTCTGAATGTGGTTTTTGAACACTGGGTGTGTCTAAAAGTTATTGTTCACTGTCAAACACTACATTTCTACAACACCAATCTCTCTAAAACATTGCAGTGGTGTCAGGGGACATCCAGGGGACAATCAGGGGACATCCAGGGGCCATCCAGGGGACAGTCAGAGGACATCCAGGGGACAGTCAGGGGACAGTCAGGGGACAGTCAGGGGACAGCCAGGGGACAGCCAGGGGACAGTCAGGGGACATCCAGGGGACATCCAGGGGACATCCAGGGGACAGTGTTTTCATCCGATACAGTCACCCGGGGGACATTTGATGTTGCCAGTAAGTCATACATCAGATAACATTGGCAATAGACTAGATTTGTTCCCTACCAACCTAAGGATTCATTTCATAAGCCTCCATGTAACTCCATGTAACTCAGACCAAATTGAAGCTTACTTTGTAAGATGTTTGGTGAAAAACGTTGTATAAAATGAACATTCTGACTCTCGGGGCTGGTGATCACAGGCAAACAAATAAGACATCCTCATGATCTCTGGAGTCCCGGCTTTCGCTGTGCATCAACATATTCCGTGTTTATTTCGTTCATGCCTTACAACTCTAACCAGAATGTAAATTGCAGGAATCCTGAAATGAGGTCATTGGCTCAGCCTGCCCTTATAAGACACCCAAGATTTTAAGGCACAGATTAAAGGCCAAGACACTTTGTTTTCGGCAGACACCCTGCTTTTGCAGATAGGGGCTACCGTTCTCATACCAGACTGAATTCAATAAAACACATAAAATATGGTCAATTTACATCTAAGAGGTTTCAAGCGTTGACATGGACTCAAAACATCAATTTTAGTTGTTTTTCTAGGAATAATTGTAGTATTGACAGTTAAAAACTGAAGTGACAAAACATACCAGGAAAAATGAAAACAAAGAAAATACAATTCTGGAAAGTAAAAAATATGATTTTATTTTATAATGTTAATTAACCCTTATTTTACCAGGAATATTGCCAGAAAACACATCTCTTGAAGGAGCACTATACCAGCACGGACCAAATCACTGTAGGATCACTATACCAGCACTATTTTTCACTTTATAACATAAGTCAAACAAAAAACAATGATTGCAAAGTTAAACCATACAACTATATGCACAAGGACGACTTAACATTTCCACAGAACATATTACAGAAACACATTTACTTAAAGTACAATGGAGATGAGAAGTTTTGTAACAGAACGCTGGTTGGTGCTGTCATGCTGCACTACTCATAGAGAATGATGAGGTTCACATCATGACTTCAAAAGGAGAGGGGATCCATAATAACACCCAGCGCTACAGGCTACTTACCTCCTCCTGTCCAGGCTGCCTCTCTCTGTGCTGCTGATCAGACTGTGGGCTCTGCTGCTGTTGTCGTCGTGGTGGTTTCTGATGTTGCTGCTGGGCCTCCCTGCACCTGAGTAGACCATTCTCCCTGGCAGAGGGTACCATATATCGGGAAGACAGCCTGTCCCGTCCCACCAGGAGGTGCTTAGGGGGCAGCTCGTCCACTGACCTGGCCTGGCCCGGGGTACGAAACTCTGAGCAGCAGAACTCCATCTTGGCCCCGGGCCTGAAGGTCTCCTGGTGCTGAAACCAGGGCCTCCAGAAGGTGTGTTGGCAGGGCAGAACCTTGGCTGAAACGTCCAGATGCTCCAAACACATCCAGCTAATCCATTTTAGAATAGGTACAGGGCTCTGCTTCGGCGTGGCTCTGTGTGTTCAGGAAACCCGGAAGTGCAATACCAAGCTACATACCTGGGCACTCAATCTAAAAACAAATCACCATACAATCGCTGTCATTAATTACTTATCTAGTTTGTTAAAATTACAAACAGGAGATGGTAGATTTTCATAAACGTCTGGAAAGAAATTGCCAAAATAGTTCACACGCTGAAACTATCTTGAGCTCTTCGGCTGACACAGTAAAAGGACACACGCTTGACAAATATCCTTCTCGCTTTACAGACATGCATTTAAATGCAACGTTTTAAATTCAAACCCACATATTAGTCCACTAAATCAATACATAGCCTATATCTTCTGGCAGAAACACTCTTCTAGGGGCAAAGAGGCGAACAAACGTTTCCCACGTCCAAACTGACCAAATGTTGTAACTGCACTTGCCAGTCAAGCGTATCGGTTTGCACGCGGGTCCTTCCTTTAACCTTTGACCTGTAGGTGACCAACGATGTCACCACTTGAATGACATCATTATCTTCGGTTGTACACAAACAAAACTGAAAAGATACGTAGTCAGCCCATAACCAAACCATCGCCACACAGTATCCTCATTCTCCATACTGTAAAATACATACAGTAGCAAGTCACACGCAATATCTTTCTTTAGGCTAACAAAAGGGTAATAGTTATTTATCTCATGTCATATTTTTTAATTATATCTTCACATATAAAGGGTATTGTGTGTGACAATACGATTGGTGAGGATTTAACTGAATATAAAACGTGTACTATTGTTAAGCGATAATGTAGACTGCTATAATGTAGACAACTATAATGTAGACAGCTATAATGTAGACTGTTATAATGTAGACTGTTATAATGTAGACTGTTATAGTGTAGACTGTTATAGTGTAGACAGCTATAATGTAGACAACTATAATGTAGACAGCTACAATGTAGACTGCTATAATGTAGACTGCTATAATGTAGACTGCTATAATGTAGACTGCTATAATGTAGACTGCTATCATGTAGACTGTTATAATGTAAACTGTTATAGTGTAGACTGTTATAGTGTAGACAGCTATAATGTAGACTGCTATAATGTAGACTGCTATAATGTAGACTGCTATAATGTAGACTGCTATAATGTAGACAGCTATAATGTAGACAACTATAATGTAGACAGCTACAATGTAGACTGCTATAATGTAGACTGTTATAATGTAGACAGCTATAATGTAGACAGCTATAATGTAGACTGCTATAATGTAGACTGCTATAATGTAGACTGTTATAATGTAGACTGTTATAATGTAGACTGTTATAGTGTAGACTGTTATAGTGTAGACAGCTATAATGTAGACTGCTATAATGTAGACTGCTATAATGTAGACTGCTATAATGTAGACAGCTATAATGTAGACAACTATAATGTAGACAGCTACAATGTAGACTGTTATAATGTAGACTGCTATAATGTAGACTGCTATAATGTAGACTGTTATAGTGTAGACTGTTATAGTGTAGACTGTTATAGTGTAGACAGCTATAATGTAGACTGCTATAATGTAGACTGCTATAATGTAGACTGCTATAATGTAGACTGCTATAATGTAGACTGCTATAATGTAGACTGTATCTGTATAATAGATGTAGATCCTGACAGAAAGCAGTAGGCTAACGGATTGAAGTATCATGATATCTCCTCAATACAGTCCGAGCCAGGGCTGTCTATCATGTATCATGTACTCCCCCTGGTGGTGACATGGACATATCACACACTCGTACTGGAGACAAACTATACGTATTATAACAGAGCATTGAGGAACTTGAAATATTACAACATTCAAGAATTATCTGGGGAACTCTTGAGAACTTATGTCCATTAAATGACAATGATGAGGGGAGAGGGGGCAAGAGAATGTGGAGTATGATGATGAGGGGAGAGGGGACAAGAGGATGTGGACTATAATGATGAGGGGAGAGGGGGCAAGAGGATGAGGACTATAATGATGAGGGGAGAGGGGGCAAGAGGATGAGGACTATAATGATGAGGGGAGAGGGGACAAGAGGATGAGGACTATAATGATGAGGGGAGGGCACAAGAGGTTGAGGACTATAATGATGAGGGGAGAGGGGACAAGAGGATGAGGAGTATGATGATGAGGGGAGAGGGGACAAGAGGATGAGGACTATAATGATGAGGGGAGAGGGGACAAGAGGATGTGGACTATAATGATGAGGGGAGAGGGGGCAAGAGGATGAGGACTATAATGATGAGGGGAGAGGGGACAAGAGGATGAGGACTATAATGATGAGGGGAGAGGGGGCAAGAGGATGAGGACTATAATGATGAGGGGAGAGGGGACAAGAGGATGAGGACTATAATGATGAGGGGAGAGGGGACAAGAGGATGAGGACTATAATGATGAGGGGAGAGGGGACAAAAGGATGAGGACTATAATGATGAGGGGAGAGGGGACAAGAGTTTCCAAAAAGGTTTCCATACAACCTTTTCATTGAGTAAAGTACATTTTGGATTTTTTTTAAAGTCATGAAAGGCCTGATGGCACCGGATGGCCTGATGGCACAGGATGGCCTGATGGCACAGGATGGCCTGATGGCACAGGATGGCCTGATGGCACAGGATGGCCTGATGGCACAGGGCACCTTTGTAGGGAAACAAAATACAAGGCGGGATCTTTCTGTATCAATAAAATTAATTATGCCATAAATGACAGTGGAAACACCTTTATGTCCAAATATTGATATTATAACCATTATATTGAAGTTAACTTTGAGTCACTCGATGATATGTCACGTGGTCCTCACACTACGACTTGGGAAAGCATGCAGTTGATTACACTATAGATTACAATGAACTTCACAGGGTGGGGAAAGTGATATATATATATATATATATATATATATATATATATATAGCACACAGCATAACAGCTGCAACAACTCATAGGTACTCACACCACCAACACAGGTACTCACACCACCAACACATAGGTACTCACACCACCAACACATAGTTACTCACACCACCAACACATAGTTACTCACACCACCATCACATAGGTACTCACACCACCAACACATAGGTACTCACACCACCAACACATAGGTACTCACACCACCAACACATAGGTACTCACACCACCAACACATAGGTACTCACACCACCAACACATAGGTACTCACACCACCAACACATAGGTACTCACACCACCAACACATAGGTACTCACACCACCAACACATAGGTACTCACACCACCAACACATAGGTACTCACACCACCAACACATAGGTACTCACACCACCAACACATAGTTACTCACACCACCAACACATAGGTACTCACACCACCAACACATAGGTACTCACACCACCAACACATAGGTACTCACACCACCAACACATAGGTACTCACACCACCAACACATAGGTACTCACACCACCAACACATAGTTACTCACACCACCAACACATAGGTACTCACACCACCAACACATAGGTACTCACACCACCAACACATAGTTACTCACACCACCAACACATAGGTACTCACACCACCAACACATAGGTACTCACACCACCAACACATAGGTACTCACACCACCAACACATAGGTACTCACACCACCAACACATAGGTACTCACACCACCAACACATAGGTACTCACACCACCAACACATAGGTACTCACACCACCAACACATAGTTACTCACACCACCATCACATAGGTACTCACACCACCATCACATAGGTACTCACACCACCAACGGACATGGGAACAATAACTGACAAAGACAGAGGGAACAGAGGGCACATATACAACATATTAAATCAGGGGAAATGGGAACCAGGTGTGTGTAATCAGACAGTCCGGGGTTGATGATAATGAATCCTGTTCAGTGAAGCCTGGAAAGACGGTGACGCAGGCCTCCAGAACTGGTGAACAGAATGAGCATCAGTACCGGACGGATCCGTGACATTCATGCTCCTTTCCAATAAATATTAAGGGTCTTATTCTGGTGACATGAAGATCGATGCTTGACTGCCACTTGACGAATACAAAATAATCTCGCTCTTATAATAACAATCCATTTTTTTTGTTTTATTTTTTAAAGTAAATGTATCTCATCATGTAGGTATCGTACGGGTAACAACCGGATGTTTCACTTTTCAGTGGAAATTGAAAGACAGCCTGTGACACAACTTCCGCTTTTGGACTTGGCCTAAACCATAGAGAATGATAGAGGCCTCCAGTGCCCTAAAGGCCGTTTTCGCATGGGCAACACCGTCGAGGGTTCAACCATTTTTTTATGTAGTCACCCGTGTGGGACTTCCTACTTCATTGGCTGAGTCATGTGCAACCGGGTCATCAGGAGGGATCAGACAATCATGAAGAAGAAAATGGACAATTTCAAAATGGAGATGGCCTCAAAGGCTGTCACAGACGTCATAATGGCACAGACACAAGGAAGAGGACTCTTTCCATCTCTATGGGCGAAACTCCATTTTAACTCCTCCACAATTACTGGATTGGTTGAACAGTGCAGAAGAGAACCTCCCTTGACAATTTTTTGGGGGGGGGCTCATTGCGATCTAGCGACTCCTTGTGGTCGGGCCGGGTACCTGCAGGTTGACTTCAGTCGTCAGTTGAACAGAGTTTCCTCTGACACGACTGGCTTCCAAGGGTTAAGCGGGCGGGTGTTAAGGAGCACGGTTTGGAGGGTGTTAAGGAGCACGGTTTGGCGGGTCATGTTTTGGAGGACCCATGACTCGACCTTCGCCTCCCGGGCCCGTCAGGGAGTTGTAGCAAAAATAAATAAATAAATAAGTAACCTTCTGTGTTTATATAAGCATACCAACAATTGACATATCATACTAATTTGAGTCTCGCTGATTTACATGTACTGTGTTACGTCTAGTGTATAAGAGAAGGCTGTGTCGTCAAGCCCAGTGTGTGATCTCTATCGTTTCAGGTTTTTATGCCTGCTACATTATGTCAGTAGCCTACCAGCACTGTATGTTGCCAGATCATGGCAGGAGAGCAGGAGTTGGCACATTGGATACATCGTGAAAAAATGTTTTCAGACAAAACCATCAGTAGACTTTTAAATGTAATGGAAGCACATTTATCTTATATTTTATGTTCGGTACATGAGAAATTAATCGCAAAAGTTATTTTTATGTGCACTACACACACAGCCGTCTATCTGCAACAGAGTCAATTTGATGGAAACAAATCTCTGGTGAGAAAATGTGCATATTGTTTTTATGTCGTTTTTTAGATTGAAAATCTGTCACCAATTTGATGGAAACCTACTGTAGCTACTGGCCATGTACTGAAAGTTCGGGATTCCATCTAAATGTTTTAAACACACATTCATATTTGATCTATTTTACACGTCAGCAGAACACCAGAACATGATGAATTCTTAAAATATAGCTTTTAAAAAGAGAAGGGTGAGGGATGGAGAGGGAGAGTGACAGAGATGGGGGGGAAAGAGAGAGAGAGAGTGGGGGAGAGGTGGAGAGAGAGGGAGAGTGACAGAGATGGGTGGAGAGAGAGAGAGGGAGAGGTGGAGAGAGAGGGAGAGTGACAGAGATGGGTGGAGAGAGAGAGAGAGAGGGGGAGAGGTGGAGAGAGAGGGAGAGTGACAGAGATGAGGGGAGAGAGAGAGAGTGGGGGAGAGGTGGAGAGAGAGGGAGAGTGACAGAGATGGGGGGGAAAGAGAGAGAGAGTGGGGGAGAAGTGGAGAGAGAGGGAGAGTGACAGAGATGGGGGAAGAGAGAGAGAGAGAGTGGGGGAGAGGTGGAGAGAGAGGGAGAGTGACAGAGATGGGGGAGAGAGAGAGAGAGTGGGGGAGAGGTGGAGAGAGAGGGAGAGTGACAGAGATGGGGGGGAGAGAGAGAGAGAGTGGGGGAGAGGTGGAGAGAGAGGGAGAGTGACAGAGATGAGGGGAGAGAGAGAGAGAGAGAGTGGGGGAGAGGTGGAGAGAGAGGGAGAGAGCAAGAGGGGGAGATACTTGTCATTACTTATTTATATGTTGACGGAGGGCACAGGCTGCGGTCCAAACACCTAAAAGACACACCCTCTCCCCTCAGCCCTCAAATGAAGTGGACTCTTCGGATGACGTATCATGACATCTGACGAGTATACACTTTAAGGACAAGGGGCGAGGGAGGAAGGAATGATTTTCAAATGGACCACCGTTGGCCGGAAATTCATCACTCGTTCATCCCGCTATGATTGTCTTTTCAGCCACCAGTAACTTGTGAGTGCTTTATATGCGCTACAGTCAATTATGAGTGTATGTCTACATAAATTAAATATATAATTATTAATATACGCCTACAGTATGATAGCTAGCAAATGAATTAGCTATCTAACGTTAGCCTGCCTAGCTGGAACTTCTGAAGAAGGAAAATGTTTTATTTCTACAATTTCCAACAGATAACCAAACAAACATATTTACTTTTTATGTAGTAGCAAAATGTCTAACTTATTTGCATTTGTTTTTAATTACACTTGTATGTCGACTTCTCCATTGATGTTGTTTTTAAGTTTTCACAGACTTTCCGTAGCGGATGTACAATCGTCGCAAATTGAATTATGGGGAGTTTCAGGCCCGGAATGAACATAATTGTACCACTCACAAAGCTGAGGGGATTACTTTCCTTGCTTGGCTAATCATTTAGACTACCCTCCAAGATGGTGACGGGGATTCCCGCAAGGGCATAAGGCTTGGGTAAGTGGATAAGGGTGTGTCTTTTAAGTGTTTGGACCAAAGCCCAAAGATTAGAGCAGCCAATGGCTGTTGAGGGAAACGGTGTAGGTACCATGATAAATACACAATATTTCTTGTATACAGAGCATTTTGACTGTCCATAATTTCTTCTGGATAATAATTTCTCTACAATGACAGGACTCTGTATAACTAGGGCCCTGATTTCTTCCTGGTCATGTGATCTTACCAGGAAATAGTCTAGTCCAGTGGTTCCCAAACGTTTTATAGTCCCGTACCCCTTCAAACAATTCAACCTCCAGCTGAGTACTCCCTCTAGCACCAGGGTCAGCGCACTCTCAAATGTTGTTTTTGGCCATCATTGTAAGCCTGCCACACACATACAATAAACGTATTAAACATAAGAATGAGTGTGACTTTTTGTCACAACCTGGCTCGTGGGAAGTGACAAAGAGCTCTTACAGGACCAGGGCACAAATAATAATATAATAATAATCAATCATTTTGCTCTTTATTTAACCATCTTACAGATTAACCCTTATTTGTTCATCGGAAATTGTGAATAACTCACCACAGGTTCATGAGAAGGGTGTGCTTGGAAGGATGAACATAACTCTGCTGTTGGGTTGTATTGGGTTGTATTGGAGAGAGTCTCAGTCTTAAATCATTTTCCACACACACTCTGTGCCTGTATTTAGTTTTCATGCTAGTGAGGGCTGAGAATCCACTCTCACATAGGTACGTGGTTGCAAAGAGCATCAGTGTCTTAACAGCGCGATTAGCCAAGGCATGATACTTTGAGCGCAGCTCAATACAGAAATCTGGCAGTGGCTTCTGATTATATTCAATTTTCACATTCGCCTAAAATGGCATACCCAAATCTAACAAATCTAAAGGGTATGCATATTCTTGGAACCATTTGAAAGGAAACACTTTGAAGTTTGTGGCAATGTGAATGAAGGAGAATATAACATATTGGATCTGGTAAAAGATAATACAAAGAAAAAAACTAACGTTTTTTTGTTTAAAAAAAAATGACCATCTTTGAAATGCAAGAGAAAGACCATAATGTATTATTCCAGCACAGGTGCACTTTAGATATTGGCCACTAGATTGCAGCAGTGTATGTGCAAAGTGTTAGACTGATCCAATGAACCATTTCTGTTTAATATACTGATAACACCTAGCACAGCTGGACAGTCAGTGTTGGCCTGGCCTCCAGTGAGAAGATTTAACTGGGATGAGGTCTTAACATGTTTGATTATTCTGGGGGTGCATTCCAAATGGCACCCTATTCCCTACATCGTGCTCTACTTTAGACCAGAGCCCTATTTGGGTGGGGGGCGTGTTATCTTCAGGGTTAGCTGTGATCTGTGAGTGGTGTCTCAGGGAATATCAGGCCCTGTTACACACTGCAGCATGAGGAGAGGAGAGCCTTCCTCTTCTCTCTCTCTCTCTCTCTCTCTCTCTCTCTCTCTCTTTCTCTCTCTTTCTTTCCCTCTTTCTCTCTCTCTCTTTCTTTCTTTCCCTCTTTCTCTCTCTCTCTTTCCCTCTCTCTTTTTTTTATTTCTTTCCTCTCTCTCTCTTTCCCTCTCTCTCTCTCTCTTTCCCTCTCTCTCTCTCTCTCGCTTTCTTTCTTTCCCTCTCTCTTTTTTTCTTTCTTTCCCCTGTCTCTCTCTCTCTCTCTCTCTCTCTCTTTCCTCTCTCTCTCTCTTTCCCCTCTGTCTCTCTCTCTCTCTTTCCTCTCTCTCTCTCTGTCTCTTTCTTTCCCCTCTCTCTCTCTCTCTCTCTCTCTCTCTCTCTCTCTCTCTTTCTTTCCCCTCTGTCTCTCTCTCTCTTTCCTCTCTCTCTCTCTTGCTCTCTCTCTTTCCTCTCTCTCTCTCTCTCTCTCTCTTTCTTTCTTTCCCCTCTGTCTCTCTCTCTTCCTCTCTGGCCTGCATGTTTTATTTAAAGTCTAACTCACAGAGTGCTGCTAACTCATTGAATGTGATCTGTTTTAGCAATGCCTCTCTCTGTGTTGGTGTGTGTGTGTGTAGTCCAGTTTGTTTGAGTGGGTTTGTTCCAGTGTGTGTGTGTGTGTATATGTGTGTGTGTGTGTGTGTTCCAGTGTTTGTGTGTTCCAGTGTGTGTGTGTTCCAGTGTGTGTGTGTTCCAGTGTGTGTGTGTGTGTGTGTGTGTGTGTGTGTGTGTAAAGGAAAATTCCACTCTTAAACCATATTTTGGATTTTGTTTCATTAGTCCAAAAAGTTTGACACTTCAGCAATCAAGTTTTCAAAATACACAGTGTCATGCGTCATCCTGTAAAACACATAATACTGCAAACTCCTGTATCATACTGCATCATACTGCATCACACTGTACCATCCTGCATCCCACTGCATCCCACTGCATCAAACTGCATCATCCTGCAAAACACATCATACTGCAAACTCCTGTATCATACTGCATCATACTGCATCACACTGTACCATCCTGCATCCCACTGCATCCCACTGCATCAAACTGCATCATCCTGCAAAACACATCATACTGCAAACTCCTGTATCATACTGCATCACACTGCATCATACTGCATCATCCTGTAAAACACATCATACTGCAAACTCCTGTATCATACTGCATCACAATGCATCACACTGCGCCATCCTGCTAAACACATCACACTGCATCACACTGCACCATCCTGCACTATCCTGCATCACACTGCATCACACTGCACCATACTGCATCATACTGCATTATCCTGCAAAACACATCGCACTGCACCATCCTGCATCACACTGCACCATCCTGCATCACACTGCACCATCCTGCAAAACACATCACACTGTATCACACTGCATCATCTTGCATCCTACTACATCATCCTGCATCATACTGCATTATCCTGCATCATTATGCTAAACACATCATACTGCATTATCCTACATCATACTGTGCCATCCTGCTAAACACATCACACTGCACCATCCTGCATCACACTGCACCATCCTGCTAAACACATCACACTGCACCATCCTGCATCACACTGCGCCATCCTGCTAAACACATCACACTGCACCATCCTGCTAAATACATCACACTGCATCACACTGCACCATCCTGCTAAACACATCACCCTGTATCACACTGCATCATCTTGCATCTTACTGCATTATCCTGCATCATACTGCATTATCCTGCATCGTACTGCATTGTCCTGCATCGTACGGCATTGTCCTGCATCGTGCTGCATTATCCTGCATTGTGCTGCATTATCCTGCATCATACTGCATTATACTGCATCATACTGCATTGTCCTGCATCGTACGGCATTGTCCTGCATCGTACGGCATTGTCCTGCATCGTACTGCATTATCCTGCATCGTACTGCATTGTCCTGCATCGTACGGCATTGTCCTGCATCGTACGGCATTATCCTGCATCATACTGCATTATCCTGCATCATACTGCATTATCCTGCAAAACACATCACACTGTGACACTTTCTGTACTTTGAAAGTTCTATAACTTGAAAAATTGATTGCTGACATGCAAAACAATTTGGGACTGTATCAATACTGGACTAATGAAACAAATACAACATGATCGTTTTTGAGTGGTATTTTCCTTTCAGTGTTTCTGTGCATCTGTGTGAGTATAACTCAGGTGTGTCTGTGCATCTGTGTGAGTATAACTCAGGTGTGTCTGTGCATCTGTGTGAGTATAACTCAGGTGTGTCTGTGCATCTGTGTGAGTATAACTCAGGTGCATCTGTGGGAGTATAACTCAGGTGTGTCTGTGTGAGTATAACTCAGGTGCATCTGTGGGAGTATAACTCAGGTGTGTCTGTGCATCTGTGTGAGTATAACTCAGGTGCATCTGTGGGAGTATAACTCAGGTGTGTCTGTGCATCTGTGTGAGTATAACTCAGGTGCATCTGTGGGAGTATAACTCAGGTGTGTCTGTGCATCTGTGTGAGTATAACTCAGGTGTGTCTGTGGGAGTATAACTCAGGTGTGTCTGTGCATCTGTGTGAGTATAACTCAAGTGCATCTGTGGGAGTATAACTCAGGTGTGTCTGTGCATCTGTGTGAGTATAACTCAGGTGTGTCTGTGGGAGTATAACTCAGGTGTGTCTGTGCATCTGTGTGAGTATAACTCAGGTGTGTCTGTGGGAGTATAACTCAGGTGTGTCTGTGCATCTGTGGGAGTATAACTCAGGTGTGTCTGTGCATCTGTGTGAGTATAACTCAAGTGCATCTGTGGGAGTATAACTCAGGTGTGTCTGTGCATCTGTGGGAGTATAACTCAGGTGTGTCTGTGGGAGTATAACTCAGGTGTGTCTGTGCACACAGTCGTGCCAGTCTTGCAAGGTGTTAGTCATGCAGCATAGCTAATCCTGCAGCAGCAGTGTTTTGAGGGAGATTAACAGTAAATCAAACAGCTCTTTGGGTGATGTCAACAAGGCCATGCAATAAACTTCTCCTGTTCTGACCAGATAGTTAGTTCCAAAGTGGCATTCCTTCTGACAGTATAGTTCTGAGGTACTGGATTTAAAATGAATTAGGCTGCTCATGTCTTTACCTATCAAGAACTCGGGACATATCATCTAGATTAAGGGTCTCCAACCTTTTCCTTCATAAGACCTATTTCATATTAATAACATGTTTAAAAAATTATTCTATTGAGATGGGCTACTTCATATGTTTTGTTCGTTTTTTTTTTGGTCATTGTTCATTTTTTTTTTCTTAATTTTACCTTTATTTAACTAGGAAAGAAAGTTAAGAACAAATTCTTATTTACAATGACGGCCTACCCCGGTCAAACCCAGACGACACTGGGCCAATATTGCGCTGCCCTATGGGACTCCCAATTACGGTCCGTTGTGATACAGCCTGGAATCGAACCAGGGTCTGTAGTGAAGCCTCTAGCACTGAGATGTAGTGTCTAGTTTGCTCAGTTTTTTTTGTTAATGCTTTCCAATGTGTCAAGTAATGATCTTTTTGTTTCTCATCACTTGGTTGGGTCTAATTGTGTTAGACAATTAGGGAAGTCAGACACAGGAGAGCAGAACTGGGTAATAACCGGAGCAGTTTAATTATCAAAACCAACAGCATCCAGAAACACAAAATATGGGTACAAATCCCGTCGCGCACCAGTCAAAATGTGCACAAGCACTTACAACAAACAATGTCACACACAGACATTGGGGGGAAACAGAGAGTTAAATACACGACAAGTAATGAGGGAAATGTAAACCAGGTGTGTGGGAAAACAAGACAAAACAAATGGAAAATGAAAGGTGGCTCGGCGATGGCTAGAAGACCGGTGACGTCGACCGCCGAACGCCGCCCGAACAAGGAGAGGAACTGACTTCGGCGGAAGTCGTGACATGCGGACACCATTGGAAAGAATTAACAAAAAACAGAGCAAACTAGAAGATGTCCTGGGGCTCTGTGGGGTGTGTTTGTGTTTGTGAACAGAGCCCTAGGACCAGCTTGCTTAGGGGACTCATCTCCAGGTTCATCTCTCTGTAGGTGATGGCTTTGTTATGGAAGGTTTGGGAATCGCTTCCTTTAAGGTGGTTGTAGAATTTAACAGCTCTTTTCTGGATTTTGATAATTAGTGGATATCCCCCTAATTCTGCTCTGCATGCATTATCTGGTGTTTTACGTTGCACACGGAGGATATTTTTGCAGAATTCTGAGTGCGGAGTCTCAATTTGGTGTTTGTCTCATTTTGTGAACTCTTGGTTGGTGAGCACACCCCCCTCTTTCTTTCTTTCTTTCTTTCTTTCTTTCTTTCTTTCTCTCTCTCGCATGCCAGGAATGGAGACAACAGAGCATTGTGCTTATGGTTTACAGTAAGTTGACTTTTCATTCATGGGCCAGATAATCAGGCCTGTCTGAAAGCCTGGCAGCAATCTAATTT
>NC_143046.1:9937500-10030000 GCF_057628025.1 Oncorhynchus mykiss | reverse complement strand
GTCAGTGTGGAGGCTATATACAGGAGGTACCGGTACCGAGTCAGTGTGGAAGCTATATACAGCGGGTACCAGTACCGAGTCAGTGTGGAGGCTATATACAGGAGGTACCGGTACCGAGTCAGTGTGGAGGCTATATACAGGAGGTACCGAGTCAGTGTGGAGGCTATATACAGGAGGTACCAGTACCGAGTCAGTGTGGAGGCTATATTCAGGAGGTACCGAGTCAGTGTGGAGGCTATATACAGGGTGTACCGAAACAGAGTCAGTGTGGAGGTTATTTACAGGAGGTACCGGTACCGAGTCAGTGTGGAGGCTATATACAGCGGGTACCGGTACCGAGTCAGTGTGGAGGCTATATACAGCGGGTACCGGTACCGAGTCAGTGTGGAGGCTATATACAGGGTGTACCGGTACCGAGTCAGTGTGGAGGCTATATACAGCGGGTACCGGTACCGAGTCAGTGTGGAGGCTATATACAGCGGGTACCGGTACCGAGTCAGTGTGGAGGCTATATACAGGAGGTACCGGTACCGAGTCAGTGTGGAGGCTATATACAGGGTGTACCGGTACCGAGTCAGTGTGGAGGCTATATACAGGAGGTACCGGTACAGAGTCAGTGTGGAGGCTATATACAGGAGGTACCGGTACCGAGTCAGTGTGGAGGCTATATACAGCGGGTACCAGTACCGAGTCAGTGTGGAGGCTATATACAGGAGGTACCGGTACCGAGTCAGTGTGGAGGCTATATACAGGAGGTACCGAGTCAGTGTGGAGGCTATATACAGGAGGTACCAGTACCGAGTCAGTGTGGAGGCTATATTCAGGAGGTACCGAGTCAGTGTGGAGGCTATATACAGGGTGTACCGAAACAGAGTCAGTGTGGAGGTTATTTACAGGAGGTACCGGTACCGAGTCAGTGTGGAGGCTATATACAGGGTGTACCGGTACCGAGTCAGTGTGGAGGCTATATACAGGAGGTACCGGTACCGAGTCAGTGTGGAGGCTATATACAGCGGGTACCGGTACCGAGTCAGTGTGGAGGCTATATACAGGAGGTACCGGTACCGAGTCAGTGTGGAGGCTATATACAGCGGGTACCGGTACCGAGTCAGTGTGGAGGCTATATACAGCGGGTACCGGTACCGAGTCGGCAGACTACATTGGAAGGAAACTAGTGAGTGAAGAGAATCAATATGATTTGGTTGATTACCAGTACTATTTATTTGATTAATAAAAGGACCAGGCTTATGATTTGATAAGGTCGTATTCTGCTGTAACACAGGAATGCTGTGTGAATTAGGGCCCTTTACCTTCAGTAGATGAACAGGACTCTCGTTCGGGGCAGTGTGGCGTAAGTAGGGTCGGCCATTTTGCGAACCCGGGAGTAGTTGACGAACCCTCTGACGAACAGCATGAAGCCTGGAGAGTCACGAAAAGACAACAGCATCCGTTCCATGATCACATTTCAGACACATTAAATCATTCAAATAAAGAGCTCAGACGTACGCTCCACTTACCCAAAGCCAGGAACACCCACCACAACCAGTACTGACCATCAAAGTAGCCGGGGAAGTAGGTGGAAAACTGGAAACGTTCAAAAGACAGTAAAATAGCATTAGGAGGACCAGTCGTACACACAGTAGCATTCCAAAGCATTTAGTGCAGGGCTGGAACAAAAGCCCGAATGCACCGCAGCACAGTGAGAATTATACACATGGGGGGATAAAACCATCTCAGCTCTGTCGATGTAGCTGTGAAGAGACAGAATCATTAAATCATTTATTTTGGTACTTGTCCATATGTAAGCTGGGTTTTTTTTTTTGGGGGGGGGGGGGGGGGGTCGCAGGTTCAGGAATGGCTAAAGAACTGCCACATTTACCTGGAGCTAAATCTGCAGATAACAATACTGGGTGATCTGAAAAGTCATAGTCAATCGATTAATAATAATATTAGAACAATTATCTTTAATTAATTAGAACTTGGTCTTCAGAGATAGATGGGATGTTGATGGAACTAAAAACAAACTGAAAAAACTCAGAACCCTTGACTTTTTCCACATTTTGGTACATTACTTACTTTAAAATGTATTCAATAGTTCCCTCCCCCCATAAATCTACACGCAATACCAGTGTAAACATTTTTGCAAATTCATAATTTAAAAAAAAAATCAGAAACATCACATTTGCATAAGTGTTCAGACCCTTTATTCAGTACTTTGTTGAAGCACCTTTGGCAGCGATTACAGCCTCAAGTCTTCTTGGGTATGACACTACAAGCTTGGCACACCTGTATTTGGAGACTCCAGTCTAAGGTCCTGACTGCTCTGGAGCAGGTTTTCATCAAGGATCTCTGTACTTTGCTCCGCTCATCTTTCCCTCGATCCTGACTAGTCTCCCAGTCTCTGCCACCGAAAAACATCCCCACAGCATGATGTTGCCACCACCATGCTTCACCGTAGAGATGGTGCCAGGTTTCCTCCAGACGTGACACTTGGCATTTCAGCCATAGATTTCAATTTTGTTTCTCATGGTCAGAGTCCTTTAGGTGCCTTTTGGTAAACTCCAAGTGGGCTGTCATGTGCCTTTTACTGAGGAGTGGCTTCAGTTTGACAACTCTACCATAAAGGCCTGATTGGTGAAGTGCTGCAGGGATGACTGTCCTTCTGGAAGGTTCTCCGATCTCCACAGACAAACTCTGTCAGAGTGACCATCGGGTTCCTGGTCACCTCCCTGACCAAGGCCATTCTCCCCTGATTGCTCAGATTGGCCAGCTCTAGGAAGAGTCTTGGTGGTACCAAACTTCTTCCATTTAAGAATGATGGAGGCCACTGTGTTCTAGGGGACCAATGTTGCAGACATTTTTTGGTACCCTTCTCCAGATCTGTGCCTCAACAATATTTTATTTAATCTATTTTAGAATAAGGCTGTAACGTAACAAAATGTGGAAAAAGGTCAAGGGGTCTGAATACTTTCCAAATGCACTGTATATAGTATGTATAAGCTGGAAGTAGAAGCCTAAGTGTTGTTGTCCATTAGTTTACTCCAATTAGGGGAGTGGTGGTAAGATATATATGTAATACCAGTCAAAAGGTTGGGCACACCTGCTCATTCAAGGGTTTTTCTTATATATTTGATTAACCATTTTCTACATTGTAGAATAATAGTGAAGACATCAAAACTATGGAATCATTTAATAACCAAAAATTGTTTTAAAAATCGAAATATTTTTTAGATTTAGATTCTTCAAAGTATCCACCCTTTGCCTTGACAGCTTTGCACACTCTTGGTACTCTCAACCAGCTTCACCTGGAATGCTTTTCCAACAGTCTTGGAGTTCCTACATGCTGAGCACTTGGCTGCTTTTCCTTCACTCTGCAGTCCAACACATACCAAACCATCTCAATTGGGTTGAGATTGGGTGATTGTGGAGGAGAGGTCATCTGATGCAGCACTCCATCACTCTCCTTCTTGGTAAAATAGCCCTTACACAGCCTAGAGGTGTGTTGGGTCATTGTCCTGTTGAAAAACAAATGATAATCCCACTAAGAGCAAACCAGATGGGATGGAGTATCGCTGCAGAATGCTGTGGTAGCCATGCTGGTTAAGTGTGCCTTGAATTCTAAATAAATCACTGGCAATGTCACCAGCAAAGCACCCCGACACCATCACACCTCCTCCTCCATGCTTCACGGTGGGAACAACACGTGCAGAGAGCATCCGTTCACCTACTCGGTGTCTGACAAAGACATAGCGGTTGGAACCAAAAATCTCAAATTTGGTCGCATCAGACCAAAGGACAGATTTCCACCGGTATAATGTCCATTGGTCGTGTTTCTTGGCCCAAGCAAGTCTCTTCTTATTATTGGTGTCCTTTAGTAGTAGTTTCTCTGCAGCAATTCAACCATGAAGGCCTGATTCACGTAGTCTCCTCTGAACAGTTGATGTTGAGATATGTCTGTTAACTGAACTCTCAATTTCTGAGGCTGGTAACTCTAATGAACTTATCCTCTGCAGCAGAGGTTACACTGGGTCTTCCATTCCTGTGGCGGTCCTAAAGAGACCCAGTTTCATCATAGCGCTTGATGGTTTTTGTGACTGCGCAAATTTTACGGATTGACTGACCTTTGTGTCTTATAGTGATGATGGATTGTCGTTTCTCTTTGCTCTGTTTTTGCCATAATATGGACTTGGTATTTTACCAAATAGGTATAGTCTTCTGTATACCCACCCCTACCTTGTGAGGTTGCGTGTGTTGATCTTACCCTGACTATGAGAACCCATTTGATGAGAGACAGGCCAAACCCAGAGATGGCGCCGTAGCGGCCGGCTGCAGAAGTGGTCAGACAGAAGGACAGGAAGAAACCGATCCAGTTGAACAGGAATGCCACTGGAGAGAAGAGAGGACAATCGATCAATTAACCGATCAATCATAGACCACTAATGAGGAAGTTACACATCAGTTAACATGCTTGCTGTTCACCACACATAGACCATGATGCTTTGTGGAAGATTATACAACAGCTTTTCTAAAATCACAAACTTCCTCCTTATGAACCGGTTGGACAAGTCCCTGGCTTGACTTTAGTTGATTTGTTTGTGTACCCATGAGATGCAGGACAGGCATTGTCCACCCATAACAATCCCTACACTGTACAGGGAACAGAGAGAAGACTTACTGAAGAAGGTGAGCATGAAGATGCCATCATTCCCTATCCGCAGCTGGTCAGCATCGTCAAACTCATCCTCCTGAAAGGAGAAATAGGAAATGTATGTTTGTCAGACATCTTCAAATGATGATGGTCCAAACATGTTTATTGAGGATGTAGGCTCTCAATGAAAAATGCCTTAATGAATGAATGAATGAATGAATGAATATCACTGTGAAAGGAGGACAGACATACCACGACCCTGCCAGGGACCAGAGGGACACCGGTCTCCGCTTTGGTCCTCTCTGCTTCATCATAGGAGGGCAGTGTGGTAGCCACGTTGTAGGACGGTGGGTTGGGGAACCTGCCTGCATCCTCCTTGTAGTCGAAGAACGCTGGAAGGGAAATGGAAAGGTGCAGAAAACTAAAACGTGAGTGACACAACACATTAGTGATGGCTAGTAGCAAGGTGAAGGTGGAGAGCTCATCCAACACCACAGCTTTGCACCGTAACCTTTTCTTTTCAGCACTGGAGTAACCCGAGAACAAAATCCTATTCCTGACTTGCATCTGCAATGGTCTTCCACCCCCCATTGTCATACGAGATTAGTCAATATTTTGCCAGTTACTGTGTGTAGTGCTATGGATGGACAGAGGACATTTACCTGCGTTGGCAGCAGAGATGCTGCTGTAGGGGGGAGGGGCATCCAGGACAGCTGCTTCCTCCTGGGGGGGCTGGGCTGCTGCTGGCTCCTCCTCATTCAACAGCTGAATGAATGGGCCAGAGCAACACACACACACAGTCAGTGGGATGATGCTGCTGTGCAACTATTATGTCTGACCAATGCTGAGAGTAATTTAGCTAGCTGCTTCTGTGCTTATACCAAAAAATGAATGTGGTAACCATGGCAATTTGATTGGAAATATAGCAGAATCCAAACAGTGTAGTTATTCCCTCCACAAGGCAATCAAACAGGCAAAACTTCAGTACAGAGAAAAGTGGATTCGCAATTCAACGGCTCAGACACAAGACGTATGTGGGCAGGGTCTACAGACAATCACAGACTACAAAGGGAAAACCAGCCACGTCGCGGACACCGACGTCTTGCTTCCAGACAAACTAAACACCTTCACCTGCTTTGGGGATAACACAGTGCCACCGACGCGGCCCGTTACCAAGGACTGTTTGCTCTCCTTCTCCGTGGCCGACGTGAGTAAGACATTTAAGCGTGTTAACCCTCGCAAGGCTGCCGGCCCGTGCGGCTGGCTGGTGTGTTTGCGGACATATTGAATCTCTCCATATCCCAGTCTGCTGTCCCCACTTGCTTCAAGATGGCCACCATTGTTCATGTACCCAAGAAAGCAAAGGTAACTGAACTAAATGACTATCGCCCCGTAGCACTCACTTCTGTCATCATGAAGTGCATTGAGAGACTAGTCAAGGATCATATCACCTCTACCTTACCAGCCACCCTAGACCCACTTCAAATTTGCATACCGCCCCAATAGAGCCACAGACGATGCCATCACACTGCACACTGCCCTAACCCATCTGGGCAAGAGGAATACCTATGTAATGCTGTTAATTGACATTAGCTCAGCATTCAACATCACGTACCCTCCAAGCTCACCATTGAGCTTGAGGCCCTGGGTCTGAACCCTGCCCTGTTCAACTAAGTCCTGGACTTCCTGACGGGCCGCCCCTAGGTGGTGAAGGTAGGAAACAACACCTGCACTTCGCTGATCTTCAACACTGAGGCCCCACAAGGGTGCGTGCATGGCCCCCTCCTGTACTCCCTGTTCACCCATGACTGCGAGGACAGCACGGCTCCAACTCAATCCTCAAGTTAGCAAACGCCACAACAGTAGTAGGCCTGATTACAACAATGACGAGACAGCCTTCAAGGAGGTGAGGGCCCTGTGAGAGTGGTGCCAGGAAAATAACCTCACACTCAATATCAACAAAACAAAGGAGATGACCCTGACTTCAGGAAACAGCAGAGGGAGCACCCCCTATCCACATCGACAGGACCACAGTTGAGAAGGTGGAAAGATTCAAGTTCCTCAGCATACACATCACTGACAAACTAAAATGGTCCATCCACACAGTGTGGTGAAGGCGGCGAAACAGCGCCTCTTCAACCTCAAGATGCTGAAAAAAAACTTGGCTTGGCACCTAAAACCGTCAAACTTTTACAGATGCACAATTGAGAGCATCCTGTCTGACCGTATCACCGCCTGGTACGACAACTGCACCGCCCTCAACTGAAAGGCTCTCCAGAGGGTAGTGAGGTCTGCCCAACGCATCACCGGGGGCAAACTACCAGCAAGGAAAAAGCCACTGCTCCAAAACCGCCATAAAAAGCCAGACTACGGATTGCAACTGCACATGGGGACAAAAGATAGTACTTTTTGGAGAAATGTCTTCTGGTCTGATGAAACAAAAATAGAACTGTTTGGCCATAATGACCATCATTATGTTTGGAGGAAAAAAGGGGAGGCTTTCAAGCCGAAGAACACCATCCCAACCGTGAAGCACGGGGGTGGCAGCATCATGTTGTGGGGTGCTTTGCTGCAGGAGGGGCTGGTGAACTTCACAAAATAGATGGCATCATGAGGGAGGAAAATTAAGTGGATATATTGAAGCAACATCTCAAGGCATCAGTTAAAGCTTGGTCGCAAATGGGTCTTCCAAATGGACAATGACCCCAATCATACTTCCAAAGTTGTGGCAAAATGGCTTAAGGAAAACAAAGTCAAGGTATTGGAGTGGTCATCACAAGGCCCTGACCTCAATCCTATAGAAAATTTGTGGGCAGAACTGAAAAAGCATGTGCGTGCAAGGAGGCCTACAAACCTGACTCAGTTACACCAGCTCTGTCAGGAGGAATGGGCCAAACTTATTGTGTGAAGCTTGTGGAAGGCTACCCAAAACATTTGACCCAAGTTAAACAATTTAAGGCAATGCTACCAAATACTAATTGAGTGTATGTAAACTTCTGACCCACTGGGAACGTGGTGAAAGAAATAAAAGCTTAAATAAATAATTCTCTCTACTATTCTTCTGACAAGTCACAATCTTAAAATAAAGTGGTGATCCTAACTGACCTAAAACAGGGAATTTTTACTAGGATTAAATGTCAGGAATTGTGAAAAACTGAGTTTAAATGTATTTGGCTAAGGTGTATGTAAACTTCCGACTTCAACTGCATATACTCTATCTTAGTCTATGCCGCTCTGACATTGCTCGTCCATATATTTATATATTCTTAATTCCATTCCTTGGACGTGTGTGTTAGATATCGACCGATTCTGATTTTTCAACGCCGATACCGATTATTGTTGGACCAAAAAAAAAGTTGATGCCGATTTTTTTTTAAATGTATTTGTAATAATGACAATTACAACAATAGTGAATGAACACTTCATTTAACGTAATATAATACATCAATAAAATCTATTTAGCCTCAAATAAATAATGATACATGTTCAATTTGGTTTAAATAATGCAAAAACAAAGTGTTGGAGAAGAAAGTAAAAAGAAAGTGACACAATTTCACCTGGTTAATATTGCCTGCTAACCTGGATTTCTTTTAGCTAAATATGTAGGTATAAAAATATATGCTTCTGTGTATTGATTTTAAGAAAGGCATTGATGTTTATGGTTAGGTACACATTGGAGCAACAGTCCTTTTTCACGAATGCGCACCGCATCGATTATATGCAACGCAGGACACGCCAGATAAACTAGTAATATCATCAACCATGTGTAGTTAACTATTGATTATGATTGTTTTTTAGAAGATAAGTTTAATGCTAGCTAGCAACTTACCTTGGCTTACTGCATTCGCGTAACAGGCAGGCTCCTCGTGGAGTGCAACATGATTAGAGCGTTGGACTAGTTAACTGTAAGGTTGCAAGATTGAATCCCCGAGCTGACATGGTAAAAATCTGTCGTTCTGCCCCTGAACAGGCAGTTAACCCACCATCCCTAGGCCACCATTGAAAATAAGAATGTGTTCTTAACTGACTTAAATAACTTTTTTTTTTTTTAAATCGGCCCGAATCGGTGTCCAAAAATACTGATCCGATTGTTATGAAAACTTTAAAATCGGCCCTAATTAAATCGGCCATTCCGATTAATCGGTCAACCTCTAGTGTGTGTATTGGGTATATGTTGTGAAATTGTTTGATATTACTGCACTGTCGGAGCTAGAAGCACAAGCATTTCGCTACACCCGCAATAACATCTGCATGTGACCAATCAAATTTGATTTGATGTAATCATTCATCTATTTCCTAGTGAGACAAATTGGCTGGCAACACCCCATCAGTGACATGACAGGAACCTTTGATACCCGAGGGGTATCCTACAAAGCAAGATCAATGAGTTAGCCAGCTAACTTTGATAAACAACCAGAAATAACTACAGATTTATCTGGTTCATTAGGAAAGTTAAATATAAATAAGAGTGCTTTCAGAAAGTATTCACAGCCATGGACTTTGTCCACATTTTGTTGTGTTACAGACTGAATTTAAAATGGATTACATTGAGATTGTGTGTCATTGGCCTGCACACAATACCCCTTGATGTCAAAGTGGAATTCTGTTCTTCCAAATTAATTTAAAATGAAAAGCTTTAATGCCTTCAGTCGATAAGTATTCAAACCCTTTGTTATAGCAAGCCTAAATAAGTTTAGGAGTAAACATTGGTTTAACAAGTCAGATAATAAGTTGCATGTCCTCATTGTGTTCAATAATGGTGTTTAACATGATTTGTGAATAACTACCTCTATCTCTGTACCCCACATATACAATTATCTGTAAGGTCCCCCAGTCGAGCATTGAATTTCAAACACAGATTCAACCACAAAGACCAGGGAGATTTTCCAATGCCTCACAAAGGGCACCTATTGGTAGATGGGTAAACAATCATTTTAAAAAAGACGGCGATTTTGAATATCCCTTTGAGCATGGTGAAGTTATTAATTACACTTTGGATGGTGTGTCAATACACCCAGTCACTACAAAGATACAGGCGTCCTTCCTAACTCAGTTACCGGAGAGGAAGGCTCATGGTTACAGAGTTGAATTGCTGTGATAGGAGAAAACTGTGTTTTGGTCAACATTGTTGTTACTCAACAATACTAACAAATGAGAGCAAAAAGAAGGAAGCCTGTACAGAATTTTTTTTAAATTCCAAAACATGCATCCTGTTTGCAATAAGGCAAAAATGGCAAAAAGAAAAATGGCAAAGTAATGAACTTTATGTCCTGAATAAAAAGCATTATGTTTGGGGAAAATCCAACGACACATTACTGAGTACCACTTTTCATATTTTCAAGTATGGTGGTGCCTGCAACATGTTATGGGTAGCCTTGTCATCGGCAAGGACTAGGGTGTTAATGCTAAAAAAATAAACAGAATAGAACTAAGGACAGACAAAATCCTCCAGGAAAATCTGGTTCAATCTGCTTTCCGACAGACACTGGGAGACAAATTCACCTTTCAGCAAGACAATAACCTAAAACACAAGGCCGAATATACACCGGAGTTGCTTACCATGATGACATTAAATGTTCCCGAGTGGCCTAGTTACAGTTGATTTAAATCGTGTTGAAAATCTATGGCAAGACTTGAAAATGGCCGCCAAGAAATGATCTATGACCAATTTGTTAGAGCTTGAATATTTTTTTTGTTAATACTAGTGTTCAAATACTGTACAATCCAGGTGTGCAAAACTCATATTTACCCAGAATGAGTAACACCTGTAATCAATGCCAAAGGTCATTCTAACATGTATTGATTGATTCAGGAGGTTTCATATTTATCTAATCAATATGTGTTTTATTTTTCTTCCACTTTGACAGAGTATTTTGTGTAGATTACTGACCAACATTGACTGTTAAATCGCGTTTTTTAATCCCACTTTTCTTTGTTACAACGTGGAAAAGGAGGAATAAATACTGAAGACACTGGATGTGTTTTCGGGTGTGTTCAATCAATTTGACCTTGACCATTTCAAGTTTGTCTAGAAAAAAAAAGAAGTTATTTCATTATATTTAGGCGAGTAAACTGGCTACTTTATCCTGCCTTGTGGTATACCTCTCTGGTATTAAATATCAGATTGGCTGTCTACAACTATTAATTAATGTAGGCCTACCTACTAGCTAGCGATTGTAGTGGGTTCTTGTGCAATCTTGATACATTTCAATGTCACTATGATTCGTGGTAGCTAACTAGCTAGCTAACTAGTTAGCTAAATACCTACCCGTATTTAGATTATATTCACTGCAACAACATATTCCACGGATTAGACTTGCAATGGCCTATGAGGGTGGGACATGTAACAAATGGGCCTGTGGCCCCGTCCTTATTAACTGTAGCTAGTCAGCCACCATAAACGAGGTAGTAAATTAACTTGTTACCCAAACCATCAAGCTACATTTTCAATACATAATGAGATATAACGTTTGGTAAACATGGCCGAAGTCATAACAGTCACCGTTTCGTTTTCCACTCCTGGCTAGCTAGCCGTTAGCTAATTTTATTGGGTTGTCATAAAAATGTCAAATAAACGTACCTCCTGATATCTAACGTTGCTGATTTGCTCGGCCATCCTGGATGGAAGTTGAGTGTTTGAAAATAATGACTTGTTTGACAAACTGTGAGCCGTATATACTATTGATACTGTACGCTAACCCTCGAAACTAGCACAGCTCCGCCATCTCCTCTTCCTCACAAGTCGGGTGTGTTGCTCCGCCCCTTGCCCTGTCATGTGACCCAGCGGAACTGTCAGGATTATCCTAGACAGCTACAACCTCACGATTTTGCCGAAATCATCAGAGCACCGCTAAACTACAATGAAACGAATATGTAACAAATATAGATTCATTGTCAAAGTTATTTTATTTAAATAACTCTCATTGAAATACATTCAAAGTCAAGTTTGTATTAAAAATTTAACAATGTAGCTAAGAAACTTGAATTGTCAGTGATGTCACATCACACTGGTTTATGTTCTATAATCAATGTACTCGATGTAGCCCACTACAAGTAGGTTTACTATTATGTTACATCAAATGTAACTTGAGATAAACCACAGTACAACACACACAATTGATCATCCACCCTTGGCGGCTGTCATATCCAGGGGAGTATGGCATCAGTTCTCTTGGTTATTGCAGGTTTACAGATGTTTTTGTGACTCCCTCATCTTACTTTGGAGGCAGTGGATCCACCAACTTGTTGTGCACATGCATCATCCCTGTAGGAGAAATAACAATAGGTCAAAGTGAGTCAGATTTCCACTTTATTCACAATCATGTTTCAATTATGGTTTAATTTAAGAAAATAATGTATCCCTCCCAGGCCAATAATAAAACAAAACACAATGAATTTGGAAACTGATTAAGCACTAGTTCCTAAGCCATGCCAGCAGCATAAGAAGGAAATGAACTGTGAGGACCAAGTCCTTTAGTAAGTAAGTAGACCCTCACCTCGGAAGTACTTGACAGTTTTAACCCTCAGTTCCAGGGTAGCATCCTCGTCACACACAAACACAGTTTGAGGGTGCTGCTGAAAGGCCGATACCGTCCACATGTGGTTCACCCCTTCCTCTATGGCCTTGTACAGGGCAAACGCTTTGTGTACTCCCGTGATGAGAATCATGACCTGGAGACATTAAGGAGATAATGTATTATTATCATCTTATAAACCGTCATTACATTGCTATAGACTGTCATTACATTGCTATAGACTGTCATTACATTGCTATAGACTGTCATTACATTGCTATAGACTGTCATTACTTTGCTATAGACTGTCAATGCATTGCTATAGACTGTCAATACATTGCTATAGACTGTCAATACATTGCTATAGACTGTCAATACATTGCTATAGACTGTCAATACATTGCTATAGACTGTCAATACATTGCTATAGACTGTCATTACATCGTTACAATAAAGCAGTAAAAGTATTTGGGGGACATCGTAAGGCTATGTGTTACAGCCTCATTATATCATCATTTAATAAGTATAGGAGTTGTAATGGGACCAGTTGTCCATGCAAAATAAGTTACAAGAGAAGACAGACCAGAAACAAAAGGCAGAGACAGACATCTTGAAATCATCTCTAACCTCTCTGGCATCCATGACAGTGGCCACTCCCACAGTCAGAGCCATGGTGGGTACTTTAGACAGATCTCCATCAAAGAAGCGTGCGTTGGCCAGGATGGTGTCCTGAGCCAGGGTCTTCACTCTGGTCCTGGACAATAGACTGGAGCCTGGCTCGTTGAAGGCAATGTGGCCATCCGGTCCAATACCTGACAGACAGGGTGGGTTACATTTGTTGGATTTTGGTATTTATTTTTTCTATGTGTTGTTTCCTGAACTGGTTTGTTTTTGTGGTGTTTCTTAGCTTCTTCAACAATGTCTTTGAAAAAGTATGTGCCACACAATACAAAAACATATTTTTATGATGCAACAATGTTAGAACAAGACTATAAACTTCTCATTTAAATCCAGCATGGGTGTGTCTGCCTGTTTGATTGAGCAGTTGCTATTGTGTCATTTGACATCATCACTACCTACCTCCACCAAAGAGGTCAATTGCCACAGCAACTTTACAATGTAGTAGATTAAATAAAATCAATATACTAAATTCCATCCTATCATTGTCCTCCCTACCTACCTCCAACAAAGAGGTCAATTCCTCCAGCTGCTTTGATCTTCTCCTCAAAGGAATCACACTCCTCTACAAGGTTGGCAGCGTTGCCATCCAGAATATGGGTGTTCTCCGATTTGATGTCAATGTGCTTGAAGAGATTATTCCACATGAAGGAATGGTAGCTCTCTGGGTGATTCCTAGGAATACCTGCAAGATTTAAAAAACAGGGATCACAGTTTTGCATGGCTTCTCATGCTGTGAGAATGTTGATACTGTATGGTGTAGAAATAGGTGAAATAGAGAAGTATTGCAAAGGTGAAGCGTACCCACATACTCATCCATGTTGAATGTTTTGACATACTTGAAAGAGATCTCTCCTTTCTTATAAAACTCAATCAGCTTCTTATAGCATCCCAGAGGAGTACCTCCTGGAGTGTACAATGGGGAATAGTCATGGTTAATATGCATTGCTTTTTCAACAAAAATATCTGTAGTTTTACACGTCAAATAAATCAATGTTGATGTCTTTATACAGACTTTTTAATTTGATTTTATTTCACCTTTATTTAACCAGGTAGGCCAGTTGAGAACAAGTTCTCATTTGCAACTGCGACCTGGCCAAGATAAAGCATAGCAGTTCGACACATCCAACAACACAGAGTTCCAGATGGAATAAACTAAACACAGTCAATAATACAGTAGAAAAAAGAAAACAAAAAAGTCTATATAAAGTGAGTGCAAGTAAGGTAAGTTAAGGCAATAAATAGGCCATGGTGGCGAAGTAATTACAATATAGCAATTGGAACACTGGAATGGTAGATGTGCAGAAGATGAATGTGCAAGTAGATATACTGGGATGCAAAGGAGCAAGATAAATAAATAAATACAGTATGGGGATGAGGTAGGTAGATGGGCTGTACAGATGGGCTATGTACAGGTGCAGTGATCTGTAAGCTGCTCTGAAAGCTGCTGCTTAAAGCTAGTGAGGGAGATGTGAGTCTCCAGCTTCAGAGATTTTTTAAGTTCGTTCCAGTCATTGGCAGCAGAGAACTGGACGGAAAGACGACCAAAGGAGGAATTGGCTTTGGGGGTGACCAGTGAGATATACCTGTTGGAGCGCGTGCTACGAGTGGGTGCTGCTATGGTGACCAGTGAGCTGAGATAAGGCGGGGCTTTACCTAGCTGAGACTTGTAGATAACCTGTAGCCAGTGGGTTTGACGACGAGTATGAAGCGAGGGCCAACCAACGAGAGCGTACAGGTCGCAATGGTGGGTAGTGTATGGGGCTTTGGTGACAAAACAGATGGCACTGTGATAGACTGCATCCAGTTTGCTGAGTAGAGTGTTGGAGGCTATTTTATAGATGACATCACTGAAGTCGAGGATCGGTAGGATGGTCAGTTTTACGAGGGTGTGTTTGGCAGCATGAGTGAAGGATGCTTTGTTGCGATATAAGAAGCCAATTCTAGATTTAATTTTGGATTGGAGATGCTTAATGTGAGTCTGGAAGGAGAGTTTAGTGTCTAACCAGACACCCAGGTGTTTGTAGTTGTCCACGTATTCTAAGTCAGAACCGTCCAGAGTAGTGATGTTGGACGGGTGGGCAGGTGCGGGCAGTGATCGATTGAAGAGCATGCATTTAGTTTTACTTGTGTTTAAGAGCAGTTGGAGGCCACGGAAGGAGAGTTGTATGGCATTGAAGCTCGCCTGGAGGTTAGTTAACACAGTGTCCAAAGAGGGGCTAGAAGTATACAGAATGGTGTCGTCTGCATAGAGGTGGATCAGAGAATCACCAGCAGCAAGAGCAACATCATTGATGTATACAGAGAAGAGAGTCGGCCTGAGAATTGAACCCTGTGGCACACCCATAGAGACTGCCAGAAGTCCGGACAACAGGCCCTCCGATTTGACACACTGAACTCTATCAGAGAAGTAGTTGGTAAACCAGGCGAGGCAATCATTTGAGAAACCAAGGCTGTCGAGTCTGCCAATAAGAATGCGGTGATTGACAGAGTCGAAAGCCTTGGCCAGGTTGATGAAGACGGCTGCACAGTAATGTCTCTTATCGATGGCGGTTATGATGTTGTTTATAACCTTGAGCGTGTCTGAGGTGCACCCATGACCAGCTCTGAAACCAGATTGCATAGCGGAGCAGGTGCGGTGGGATTCGAAATGATCGGTAATCTGTTTGTTTCACACATTTGACACAATTATTATAAGCCCAACATTAATTGTACAAAGGAAAGAAGGGCGTGCACTGTAGAATCAACAGCTTGCTTACCCGTGGGCAGTCCTAAAATGAAGAATCTGTCTGGTCCAGGGTTGAAGTTAATGATTTTATTCCTGATGTACTTGGCAGCCCACTCACCAACTTGGTCATAATCATTCAGGATGATCAGCTTCATGGTCCTGAGTTAAATGCAAACTTGGATGGTGAATACAGCTGTTATTGTACAAGAACGAACAACTCTTGAAGCTATTTTTGTTCTCCACCTAAAGCAGACTTTAGACTCATAAAATGTGAGCACTTGCAGCCGGAAGACGTACTAAAGTTTCCCTACGTGAATTGAAGGGGGGAGTAGACCAAATCAAACTATACGACGCATTGTCCGCGCTATGAATGGAATGCAAGTGTTGAAACCACTTTACTTGAAAACGTTATCGTGCATATCCAAAAGAGGCCGATGGTAACGTTCGTTTAATTTGTTTTTATTTAACTAGGCAAGGCAGTGTTAAGAACAAATTGTTATTTACAATGACGGCCTACCCCGGCCAAACCCTAACGAGGCTGGGCCAATTGTGCACCGCCCTATGGGACTCCCAATCACGGCCGGTTGATACAGCCTGGAATCGAATCAGGGTCTGTAGTGACGTAGATTGTACTACCATCTTATTTTGTGCCGAGAGTAAATGAAAAACAAAGGCATTAACCAACTTACCGCATGCAGGCACGAACCGGAGCAGGGCAAGTTCTAGCGAACGCATTGTTTTCAGATTGGAACGCTGTATGTTGATTAGGATGAATAGGTCTTCTTGAAGTGTGTAATAGCACATTAGCTTATAATTAAAGTAGCGTATTATTCTGAATAACTGCAGTCCAGTTTTTTTGACAGATGAGATTCATTTTTCATTGATGGCATAAGAAATTAGGGGGGGAAATACAAACGTCTTTAGATAACCATTATATAGCCCAGGTGGCGATATTGAGTCGTTTCAGTCAAAACCTGTGAGAATGAAACTGCATTCTTCTATAATGTTGAAATAAGGGCCTCGTGAAGCGGTTTTCAATAACTTTATTAAAACTTAAATTGTGACAATGACCCGGAACAGTTATAGAGAGCACAAAACAGAAATAAATACCATGATACAGCGCTCATCGTCAAACAGGCTTATTGCAGTTGGTTCTTTCAATTTTATTTCAGCAAAACAAAAACAAAAAAGAATGGACATGCTATTGGCTGCAGAAATACACCATCATCAGGTACTGGGGTCAATGTGCCGAAATTACAGAATGCTGCCTGCATTGACAAGTGGAGTGAATGGCAACATCATGGCACCAATTCCCTATATAGTACACTATTTTTAAATCAGGGCCATATAGGGTCTCTGGCCAAAAGTAGTGCACTATATAGTGAATGGGAAGTAGTGCACTATATAGTGAATGGGATGCCATTTGAGACAAGCAAGGAGTTTACACTTCACTAGCAGCTCTGGTACATCTGGGCAGCGTCTCATTCCTGCCTTTGCCTCCTTCCCTTGCTGCCTTGGTTAATTCCTTCCTGACCGCAACAGATCTGACAAGATCGATAAGACATGAGCAATGTGCTACAGTACTGTAGTTAATATATCCAGCATGCCTTTTGGTAGACCATGCAGGTAGAGTTTAGTTTTTTTGCTTTTGTTGAACTCATCTATCCAGTCCTATCAGATCTGAAAGGGGAAGGCGACAAGGAAACATGGAAGGAGACTAGTCTCAAATTAAGACATAGCCCCTGGTAGAGGAGACACTGGCTGCTGCCTGTCCGTCTGCTTAGTCAAGGTCCATGTCTGGTCTAGGGTTGGTGGATTCCGTGGAGGGAGGGTTGCCTGTGCTGTCGGCGGCCCCCTTCTCGGTGCCCTCTGCTGGGGCTTTCTCCTGGCCGTTGACTGGTCCATTCTGCTCCCCTGCCTTGTCTTCCTTAGGCAGTTCCACCTTGGGCTTGGGCTTGGTCACGATGGGGTTGCAGATGGAGTACAGCTCCTATTGAGGGGAAAGAGTGAATGTTATGAATAACTTTACAAGCATATCACAGGATCATGTGTAAGTAATGTTGAGTTGGATGAGAAGCAGAAGGCTGGCATGCATCATTACAATAGTATAATGATATGACTAAAATGCAATATTATTCACAGTACAGCTTGGTTGCAGGCAACGTTCCCTCTAATCTGCGCACGTGCCCGCCCGCGCACTTCATACAGGAATGCCGCGCAGAAGAAATGCCATGCGGGGCAGAAATGCAAGACACTGAGTCCGCCCCATTAGTTTGCACTGTATAGCTCAACATTTTTTCTGTGATCTAAATCGACGTTATATCAGCCCCTCTTCAATGCAACAAACCAAAACAAATCTAACTTCGCAAGATTTAAGTCTGATTTGTGAGCCGTACTGTAGTTAGTGAGGAGCAGTACTGTAGTTAGTGAGGAGCAGTACTGTAGTTAGTGAGGAGCAGTACTGTAGTTAGTGAGGAGCAGTACTGTAGTTAGTGAGGAGCAGTACTGTAGTTAGTGAGGAGCAGTACTGTAGTTAGTGAGGAGCAGTACTGTAGTTAGTGAGGAGCAGTACTGTAGTTAGTGAGGAGCAGTACTGTAGAGAGTGAGCCGTACTGTAGAGAGTGAGCCGTACTGTAGTTAGTGAGCCGTACTGTAGTTAGTGAGCCGTACTGTAGTTAGTGAGCCGTACTGTAGTGAGTGAGCCGTACTGTAGTGAGTGAGCCGTACTGTAGTGAGTGAGCCGTACTGTAGTGAGTGAGCCGTACTGTAGAGAGTGAGCCGTACTGTAGTGAGTCTCACCTTAGTCTTGTCCTGTATCTCTCTGACTTTAACAGCAGGCTCCACAGTCAAGCTCAGTTTACTCTGCTGGTTCATCTTGCTGTTCATCCAGATCATGGCATCATTCACCATCTTATCCACCTTGTTGATCTCTTCCTGGTCCAGATGATCATACTGCTCTTCCTGGGGGATGGAAAGACAAGTCAAGAAACTGTTTGACACATTTGTTCATTCCTGAAAGACAACTTCTGATATTGGCCCCCTCAAACCCCAAGATGTAGTCTTTTGTAACAAAATGTAACATGTATATTACATACATATTTGGTCAGTTTCTGAAATGCAACTACAAACTGCTTTTACAGCTTTGGGATATCTG
This sequence comes from Oncorhynchus mykiss, assembly GCF_057628025.1. Classification (NCBI taxonomy): domain Eukaryota; kingdom Metazoa; phylum Chordata; class Actinopteri; order Salmoniformes; family Salmonidae; genus Oncorhynchus; species Oncorhynchus mykiss. The sequence goes on along the minus strand of NC_143046.1, from coordinate 10,011,278 downwards.
CAAATGGTTTTAGAATTGCTGTGAATATTTTTTTTAACTTGCTACACTGGAATATGAAGGTATCTGTAGGAAGTAACAATAGGATACGATTGGTGAACTGGACTGCATTTTAACAGAACTAGTCTCGTGTATTCTCATCATCTTACATCAGTGCGTCGATTCCGCCTGTACTGAGGGTCGAGGGTCACGTCGGAGTGACGCTATCTGACGTTTGACAATGGTGCATTCTAGCATTAAGGACTGTACTATACTACATTTCTACTACTAGTAGTATTTCTACGATTTCTCAGTCGTACCTGCTCCTCCTGGGGTACGCAAAGAATAAAGATGTCATCCATTGTAGCAGTGTGTAATAATAATAAAGTTTATATCCATTTAGTAGCATAATACAATACACATTTGGTCATTGCTGAAATGCAACCATTCTCAACTTCTGATATTTGCAGGGGAACCCTGGCCGTATAAGGGCAGGGGAACCCTGGCCGTATAAGGGCAGGGGAACCCTGGCCGTATAAGGGCAGGGGAACCCTGGCCGTGTAAGGGCAGGGGAACCCTGGCCGTATAAGGGCAGGGGAACCCTGGCCGTGTAAGGGCAGGGGAACCCTGGCCGTGTAAGGGCAGGGGAACCCTGGCCGTGTAAGGGCAGGGGAACCCTGGCCGTGTAAGGGCAGGGGAACCCTGGCCGTGTAAGGGCAGGGGAACCCTGGCCGTGTAAGGGCAGGGGAACCCTGGCCGTGTAAGGGCAGGGGAACCCTGGCCGTGTAAGGGCAGGGGAACCATGGCCGTATAAGGGCAGGGGAACCATGGCCGTATAAGGGCAGGGGAACCATGGCCGTATAAGGGCAGGGGAACCATGGCCGTATAAGGGCAGGGGAACGTTGGCCGTATAAGGGCAGGGGAACCATGGCCGTATAAGGGCAGGGGAACCATGGCCGTATAAGGGCAGGGGAACGTTGGCCGTATAAGGGCAGGGGAACCATGGCCGTATAAGAGCAGGGGAACGTTGGCCGTATAAGGGCAGGGGAACCATGGCCGTATAAGGGCAGGGGAACGTTGGCCGTATAAGGGCAGGGGAACCATGGCCGTATAAGGGCAGGGGAACCATGGCCGTATAAGGGCAGGGGAACGTTGGCCGTATAAGGGCAGGGGAACGTTGGCCGTATAAGGGCAGGGGAACCATGGCCGTATAAGGGCAGGGGAACGTTGGCCGTATAAGGGCAGGGGAACGTTGGCCGTATAAGGGCAGGGGAACGTTGGCTGTATAAGGGCAGGGGAACGTTGGCTGTATAAGGGCAACGGTACCTTGGTTTTATAAGCTTCAACGATCTTCATGTACATCTGGATCTGTTTCCCCATGTCATCGAAGGCTCTGGGTCTTTCCTCAGACTCCATGTACCTCTCCTGGATAGGCTGGCCCAGTTTCTGGAGACAGCAGATGACACTCGTGTCAGACACATTGGCTAATCTGACCCATTTGAACTGTGTTGAGAACTAGACTGAGGAGGAAGGCTAGGCTAGGCATTTTCAGAGAGCGTGATGATGCGACTTTCACCTGACTTCGTCGAAATGTAACAGAAATTTGCAGAACACACAATTGACTTGACAGAACTTTAACTCACAATGACAAAAAATAAAATACAATTTTAAGTGAGAAGCAAGCATTGGTCTGAAGCCGAAAAAAGAAGTCACATGAGCACCACAATGCCTACTCCACCCATGCTCTACCAAGGTTTTCCAGCATTCAACTGGTCTATTGAACATCAAACAACGTATGCAGGATGCTTAGCATTCAAACCTTCTCAAACAGACTAGGTAAACTTTAGCTAGCTAATCAAAAACAATTATATATATATATATATATTGATTGTTTAACCTCAGCTTGAATACCACCACATAGCTAGTTATCTATAGTAGCCTAGTTTAGTCCTCAGCTACTTTCATGTCTGGCAGCCTGTTGCAGGCAGCAGCAGCTGTGTTGTTGCCGAGCAACAGAGTTAGATCGACCCAGTTAGATTGAATTCTAAGATTCGGCTGAAAATCTATTAGCATGGTCAGAAATGCTACAAAAAAAAAAAAAAAAAATAGCACCTCTTTGGTTCTTATTAAAGGACAGAAATGTGCACGAGAGAGAGATACATTATGTAATATAAACTGTTGCACCAACAAACTAAGTCAATTCAAAAAATGTTTTTAAGTCAAATGGTCACTGTATGGAAGCTATCGTCTCGTTTTAATCCAACGCCTAGAATTTGAGCTAGGTAGGAGCAAAAAAACACTTTCAAACTCAATTGCTCATGACCCTGTTAAAAATCCGGTATGTGGTTCTCTGTAACGGCAGGACGGCTCATGGCGAGAGGCAGAGAGTGTGTTGTGAACCTCCAATCAAGTTGATTTGTCAATTTTCATCGACATTGGTGTCATATTCGCTTAGATATGGTAGGGAGATAAGCTTCAACCAATCAAATCAATTTATAAAGCCTTTTTTTTTTCAGCTAATTTCAGAAAGTGCTTATACAGAAACCCAAACAGCAAGCAATGCAGATGTAAAAGCACGGTGTCTAGGAAAAACTCCCTAGAAAAAGGTAGGAACCGAGGAAGAAACCTTGAGAGGAACCAGGCTCTGAGGCCATTCCTCTTCTGGCTGTGCCGGGTGGAGATTATAAGTGTACATGGCCATTAAGGGCAGATTGTTCTTCAAGATGTTCAAACGTTCATAGATGACCAGCAGGATCAAATAATAATCACAGTGGTTGTAGAGGGTGCAACAGGTCAGCACCTCAGGAGTAAATGTCAGTTGGCATAGCCAAGCATTCAGAGGTCAAGACAGCAGGTGCGGTAGAGAGAGAGAGACGAAAACCTCAACGCATAATGATAAACGGAAAGCATTACCTCAGACTAGGTTTAATCATGTTCTGGGAAAGTGGCCTATAGTAACAGTGTAGAACACTGTAAGCTTTACCTTCAGCACAGCCAGTTTGTCGATGTACTGTTGTTTAGGTTGGTCCTCTCCGTCTTCATACAGCCAGTTCTCTGTGTCCTCCAGTTGTAATGACAGGATATCCCGGTCCTACCAGACAGTTATTAACACAGTTAAGGACAGGGTATCCCCATCCTACCACAGTCACAGTCAACATGCTGTTGTGAACATATTACAGAGAAGACCATTCTGATCTACAGTGCTATAAAAAGCCCTGTATATATTGTTGTTAAAGGGATACTTCAGGATTTTGGCATTGAGCCATTTATCTACTTCCATAAGTTCCTCTGACTCCGGGGAAGTAGTCAGAGCATCATTTGTGGAAATCCCAAAGCATCCCTTTAATGAACACGTTTGTGTTTCATGGGAAGCCAATTTCAGACAGTTGGAAGTGGCACAGTACTCACAGCTTCACTGACGAATTTCTCCAGCCTGCCATGAAGTTTGTCCCTCATGTCGTACACGTACTCCTCCACGTAGTTCTTAGCGTCGTTCCTCTCCTTCTCCAGCTTGTCCTGCATGATCATTTTACCCTGTTGAAACCAGACAAAAATCAACCACTTCAAGTTACCACAGAACACTCTTTTAGGCACGACTCAAAACAGAGAGAGAGAAACGTGTAAAAGACAAGTATATAGAAACAGCCTGATGAATACAATACAGAATGACATAACAGACAGAGATAAAAGAAACAGAGAGGACAGCAGTAAGGAGAAACACAATAGGTGAACAAAACAATCCACAGATGTCAGATAATAATGTATTACCTCATTTTCTACAAAGAGGTTGAGCATGTCGATGGCCAGCTCCCACTGAGGGCTGTTCTCGATGGGAAGCTCCAAGACTTTTGTCTTGACTTTGGGCTTCTTGGCCTGGGGAGGCTGGTCAGACTTCTTCTCTGTCTTACTGTCCTCTGGGGAGGTCTGGGGAGAGAGGAGTGGGAAACCGCATCATTGAAACTAAATCTCCATAAAGGAGTGCTCTTCACTCCTGGTGAGCGTTTTTCAGCCTGCTCCGAGATGGGTTTGTTCTGTCTGGTCAGCTGGTCGTTGGCAAGACAACACAAACTGATCTGGGACCAGGCTATTCATTTTTGTCTAAGCCTCTACAAACTGCAGTGCTCCACTACCATAAAAGTCATGATCATAGATGTCAAACGTCTCAGGACATAAAACGGAATGTTCTATATTACCTCCATTTCCTCATTCTCCGGCGGCGTCGTCTTCTCCTCTTCTGTCTCTTTCTGTCCATCTCCTTGGGCCTTTGTCTCATCCTGGTCAGTCTGCATGTTGCCCTGCAGAGAGCGCAGGTCACTTCATTAACACCACATCTCTGGCCAATGACAGACAGACTTCCAGGTAGCAGTGTCATCACAATATAGTAGTGTACCTAACTGAACCTCCTCTTCCTCAGGTGGTATGGTTTAATAGAGCATTTGTAGGCCTATCTTTCAATGATGTACAACGTTAACTGTCTGTGTACGGAATAAGACACTTTGGTAAAATTAAAATCCTATATTCAATTTGAAAGAATATTATTAACAATCACCTCTTTCTCTTCCTCTTTCTCTGGTGTTGCCTGCTGTTCTGTGTCCATGGGCTCCTCTCCTTCCTCGGTCTTCTGGACCTCCACCAGCGAGGCTGAGGAGACGCTGAAGATGCCGTGGATGTTGACCCTCACCTTCACCTTGACCTTGGAGCTCTCCCCAGACGCTTGGGGCACCACCTTCTGGATCACAAACTGACCTATAGGAGAGGACACAGGAAATAAGGTGGTAATGGCACACAGTTGGTACATTTCACAGGAAAAACTAATGACAAACTGGCCTATAATGTATTGTCCATAGGGGGAAACTTGCATTATAGACACATAGCAAAAACAGTTATACATTAATATTTTTACAAAATGAATTGGCAAGTCAATAAGTTTCATATTGCAAACTGTAGTCCACAAGCCTTTTTGAAAAGATACTGCTTCTAGGATGCATGACTGACTATGTTTCTATAGAAGATACTGCTGCTAGGATGCATGACTGACTATGTTTCTATAGAAGATTCTGTTGCTAGGATGCATGACTGACTATGTTTCTATAGAAGATACTGCTGCTAGGATGCATGACTGACTATGTTTCTATAGAAGATACTGCTGCTAGGATGCATGACTGACTATGTTTCTATAGAAGATACTGCTGCTAGGATGCATGACTGACTATGTTTCTATAGAAGATACTGTTGCTAGGATGCATGACTGACTATGTTTCTATAGAAGATACTGCTTCTAGGATGCATGACTGACTATGTTTCTATAGAAGATACTGCTGCTAGGATGCATGACTGACTATGTTTCTATAGAAGATACTGCTGCTAGGATGCATGACTGACTATGTTTCTATAGAAGATACTGCTGCTAGGATGCATGACTGACTATGTTTCTATAGAAGATACTGCTGCTAGGATGCATGACTGACTATGTTTCTATAGAAGATACTGCTGCTAGGATGCATGACTGACTATGTTTCTATAGAAGATACTGCTGCTAGGATGCATGACTGACTATGTTTCTATAGAAGATACTGCTGCTAGGATGCATGACTGACTATGTTTCTATAGAAGATACTGCTGCTAGGATGCATGACTGACTATGTTTCTATAGAAGATACTGCTGCTAGGATGCATGACTGACTATGTTTCTATAGAAGATACTGTTGCTAGGATGCATGACTGACTATGTTTCTATAGAAGATACTGCTGCTAGGATGCATGACTGACTATGTTTCTATAGAAGATACTGCTGCTAGGATGCATGACTGACTATGTTTCTATAGAAGATACTGCTGCTAGGATGCATGACTGACTATGTTTCTATAGAAGATACTGCTGCTAGGATGCATGACTGACTATGTTTCTATAGAAGATACTGCTGCTAGGATGCATGACTGACTATGTTTCTATAGAAGATACTGTTGCTAGGATGCATGACTGACTATGTTTCTATAGAAGATACTGTTGCTAGGATGCATGACTGACTATGTTTCTATAGAAGATACTGCTGCTAGGATGCATGACTGACTATGTTTCTATAGAAGATACTGTTGCTAGGATGCATGACTGACTATGTTTCTATAGAAGATACTGTTGCTAGGATGCATGACTGACTATGTTTCTATAGAAGATACTGCTGCTAGGATGCATGACTGACTATGTTTCTATAGAAGATACTGCTGCTAGGATGCATGACTGACTATGTTTCTATAGAAGATACTGCTGCTAGGATGCATGACTGACTATGTTTCTATAGAAGATACTGTTTGCAGACAGAAAAGGACCCATGGTTCATTGTGGATTCAATGCAGTGGACATACCTATGGTGGGGTCGGGGTACGGCAGCTCTTTGGGGGTGTTGTAGTAGGCTTCCAGAGAGAAAGGCTCCCTCCGGTAGAAAGTCAACACTTTGGAGAAGGGTGCAGCATGGTTCTTTGGGAATACCTCGCAATCGCTACAATGAACAACACACATAACAGTCTAGTTTACTAGCAGTAAAATAACTACAATGAAGCTGTCACACAAAAAAATTCAATAAATCAAGGTGATAATTAACGAAACATATGTATTGTAGTTTACCTCAAGCCTTCCTCTGCAGCAGAGTTCCATTTCAGAGAGATTGGGTAAGCAACTGCGTCTGTGATGGAGAACTCACGCACTTTGAATGCAGGGGACAGGATTGCACACTGAGGAGGCAGACAGGGGAAATTCTTAGCAGGGAGGCAAACAATAATTCCATCACCATACTCCAGTAGAAATCAACAATGAATTAGGGTCTACTGGTAAGAATTACATCTACAAAACGTTGGAATCATGAACATTAGTACTCCAATATTGACATATAATAGTAAAATAAGCATTTGGAGGCTAACTTTAGTTCTTATTAAATTTGCTGTGCAAGCAAATCCTGGATATCCAAAGGGTGTGTTAAGGTCAGGAGGGGGGGGGGGACAGAGAGAGATCATCAGACCTGCAGGGCACATCCTCTGGCCACGGCCTCATCAGCATTCAGGGTGGTGCTCAGCTCCTTCCCAAAGAACTTGCTGATCCTCTCTTTGACAGACGGGATACGGGAGGCCCCGCCCACTATTTCCACCGCATAGATGTCCTCCTTCTTAAGCTCTGATTGGACAGGAACCAGGAAGGAAGGCACCAATTAGACCTGACAGTCACTGACATAACTCAATGCTATGAAGACAATAGTCAATGCCTACACAGATAATGCTCAATGTTATATACAAAGATAAATTCTGTACTAAGATTCAAGCAAGCTATATGCAAACCTACGATACTCACTGGCTTGCTCCATCAGGTTGTGCAGTGGTGCCTCCACTCTGGCCAGAACGTCAGCACACATCTCCTCAAATTGACCCCTAGATAAAATTCAGATGCAGACATAGGACCTTAATTTGATCACCCTGTTGTTGCAGGAAACTTGTTTATAGTGCATTCAAGGTTTTTAAAAAAGGCTCCTAAAAAGTTTGTAATATCCAATTAGAAATGTCAGACTTGATTTTCCCCAACTAAAAATATATCAACTCTGACAAAAAAATTCCATTAATTATGTTCTTACAAGATTATTTTCCTGCTGTAAGAAACTAGTCAAATTAAATCCTACATATGTATGCATCATCAATATGCACATGTCTGTGATAAAGCCATTAGATTTCAAGAACCACAATGTGCTCTAAGGTGTCACTAAACTTACAATATAACTGTCATTTAGTAATTGCATCAAAGACAAAAAATAATGACTCATATCTAGTACTGTAGATCATGTAAGACGTACCAGTTGAACACATCAAGGAGGTGCTCAATTGAGATTACAACAATCTCATAGACTCACAAAACACTATACCTGTTGAGTTTTCCAGACACATCAATGTCGTTCATAAAGCACTCGATGTTGAGGGGCAGGTCTGAGGAGTTAGCGCTCATCAGCTTCTTGAGTTTCTCACACTCCTGGTAGAGCCTGACCAGAGCCCTGGGCTTGGTCTTCACGTCCAGCTTGTACTTCTTCCCAAACTCCTCACAGAAGTGTCTCACCAGCATCTCGTCAAAGTCCTTCCCGCCCAGCTCCGGGTCGCAGGCCGTCGCAAGGATCTGAGGGAAAAGAAAAAATGGTATTGAATTTTTTTTTTAAGAATATGAGCAAAAATGTATTATGAGGGCCGGGAGTTTTTCCCTGAGCCCATGAGACCTGACCAGAACAACTCTGGGCCCTATAGCACTTGTTTTGTTTAATAGCCAAGAGGTTATTGAAGTTGTCTGTAACACTTTTGTGGACATTTTTAGTAAAAACTGTTAATTTGTAGAATTAGCATGACCCCCATAGCCTCCTGATTAAAAGACACTCACCTTCAGCTTGCCTTTGTTGAAAGCACAGACAGAGGTCTGGTATCCAGAGTGTCCAATGTCTACAAACACCACAATCCTGGGCTTTTCCTCTGGAGCAGGGAGGTCCTGCTTGTAGATCCCATACGCCAACGCCACTGTAATTTCGAAAGATAGGTATAATCACAATTTATTATGAAACAGCGTATCACCTTAATATCAAATAATAAGGTGTGGTTGAGTTAAATTGCTACAGTAACTCTGTTAGGGGTCAACACAGCTCTCTCCATACCTGCAGTTGTCTCATTCATGAGCCTCAGGCAGTTGAGTCCAGCGATCTGTGCTGCGTCCACCACTGATCTCCTCTCGGCGTCCGTGTAGTAGCAGGGGACCTGGGGAGGATAACACAGGATGCAAATACTCAGCAGGTGTAGAAACTCAATTCCAAATTGTTTTTCATATCTGGTCTTTAGTCTAACTGTCCAAACTCAGTTTAACATGTGACCAAACTCCTGGTCCTTCTAGTAAAGTGTAGCTCCCAGTGCACACTAGCACACAGCAGATTGATACTCAAATAAATAACAAATCAAATGCATTTATATAGTCCTTCTTACATCAGCTGATATCGCAAAGTGCTGTACAGAAACCCAGCCTAAAACCCCAAACAGCAAGCAATGCAGGTGTAGAAGCACGGTGGCTAGGAAAAACTCCCTAGAAAGGCCAAAACCTAGAGAAGAAACCTAGAGAGGAACCAGGCTATGTGGGGTGGCCAGTCCTCTTCTGGCTGTGCCGGGTGGAGATTATAACAGAACATGGCCAAGATGTTCAAATGTTCATAAATGACCAGCATGGTCAAATAATAATAATCACATAAGAACAGTCCTGTATGCATGTACTGATCTATTAATCTGTCAACTGTGTACCAAATAAAGCATACTTGTCCCGGCTTATGGAGATCTGTCAGCTATGAAATGTATTGTTCTCTAGAGCTGCAGCAGTATGACTGACTCACAGAGACAACGCAGTCAGCCACGGGTTTCTTCAGTGCATGCTCAGCGGTCTCCTTCATCTTGGTCAGAAGCATGGCAGTGACCTGCTCAATGCTGAACACCTTCTCCTCCTCCATGTACATCACCTAATGGACACAGACACCAGTTGTCATTGTAAATGATTGCTTGATTTTAGGGTTCACACAGGTAGAGTACAATACAGAATAAACACATGAAAGTATTTTCCAGCAAAGACAGATGGATTGACAACCAATATATATTTGTTGATTACAGATTAGACAAGGATGATGAGTAATCTACCCATCAGGCCTATTCATATATTTCCCACCCTTTCAGCCAGATCTCTGTTATCTCTCTTTACCTTGATGCCAGTGGTGCCCGAAGGCATCTGTGCCAGGTCGTAAACCAGGCTGGATTTCAAACTCTGGATGTACGGGTCAGAAAACGCCCGGCCATGAAATCTCTTGAACCCTTGGACTGTGTTCTTGCAGTTTGTGACGACCTGATATGAGATTAGCAGGGAAAGAACACGATGCTTTATGCAAAATAAATAATTATCTCACATTAAAAAAAGTAATTTCATGATTTGCAACCTAATGGGGAAGGAGCAATTATACAATTATGGAATAGTTGAAATCCCTTATCAAATACTTTAGATATGAAAAAAAAAAACGGCCAAAATTGACCCCAATGGTTTTATTTAGAGTCCTTTGAGGGTATGAATGTATAACGATCTTCTCTTCTTTTTTTAATAATTACATCTGGTAAATAAATATTGGCCTGGATATGAAATCCCTATTTCTATGCATAAGCACAAAACCATAGAACTTGCTAGAAGAGTCACACCCTCAATGTGTCAACTAATCAAATAAATAATCAAGTAAAGGTCGCCCTCTATCAAAAACATACCTGGCTTTTTGCAGCTGCACCAATAGATCGATTCCGTGGTCCAAATGATACGCATGCTCTGAAAGAATGACAGCGGAATAAACATCACTAAAATGCTTGTCTGTTTTCACAGGGCTTTCCGTAATAAGATAACAGCGCTAGCTAGGATAACACAGTAGCATTAAAATTGCCCATCTAAATGTGTTTTATTAGCTGGCTAATAGTACAAGTCAGAATACACATGATTCCTATGAACAAGTCCACTGATGTCAAGAGATTGCAGGCCTCCTCCAAGTAGCATTCATGCGCCCATTCATACTCTATTGAAAAATTAACCCCCCATTGTCGGGACAACAATTAACCCTCCATTGTCTTCTAAAACACTCAAGATGTTAGGTGAGGAATACAAGTTAAGGCTTCAAAAGTCAAATGGCGTATCGTTTAATTAGTAAAATAGCTAAACAGAGTACAACGATTGCTAGTTTTTTTTTTACAAGTCATGGGGTGATCGGTCTAACTAGCAACGTGCTGTTGCAACCCTGGTCGTTAGTTGGCGAGTTGCTCCGCTAATGTTATAGCGCATCTCCCCGTCTGTCAAGGCCACAAAATGTATTCTCATCCCTCTAGTTTCTCAATCCCTTTAGAAGTAAACCGGTTGAAATGTACAATTCACAACAAGCAGAATAACTCACACAAAATATAAAATGTCACTTACGGTGTACATCGATCGCTGTATTCATTGGCTACAGTTTCTATTCCTCCGGCTCTAGCTACCGCAACATAGCAGTTCAGAAACCCGACGTCGAATCCTACCACAGACATCTTCGCGAAATGTTACTCAACAAACAGATAATATTATGGAAAAGCACAATATAGTCTTACAGTTAACTCCTAAATATGACAGACCAGACCGCAAACTGAATGTATCAATGTACGTGCTGGTTTTAATTCATTATCCCCACCCTAGTTTCATGAAGATGCAACTGCGTGCGCTTCTCGCCGGCAAATCGTTGATGCCTTCGAACAAGCTCACTTCAACATGGAGTTCAGTATAAAAGTCCCATGAGCATGATGGCATATGTCTGAAAAACTAGACCCATAGGCGGACAATTTGACAAGTATGGGAGGCAACGCGGATGTCTAGAGAGACTGGCACTGTTCATGCTATCTGGGTTCATTCTATGGACCTTTCTGGATCATGTGACACATTTTTCCATGGTACCAAATATTTTTTTTATAATAAATGTTATGGTAAATTTAACTCAAATACTCAATGTTCATCCTCGGGTTCATTTTTGCCCCTTTTCTTTTTAACTAGGCAGTTAACAGAACATTCTTATTTACAATTACAGCTTACCGAGGAACAGTGCAATGTTTCGGGGCTGTAAGACAGATTTTTACCTCGTCAGGGATTCGATCCACCAACCTTTCGGTTACTGACCCAACGGCTGCCGTCTAGAACTACAATGGCATTAAACTTGATATTAATGATCTTGTAACAGTTTTGCTTTCAGTCTCCTCAGCCTCCTCAACCCTACCCGGGCTCGAACTAGGGACCTGCACACAACAACAGTCACCCTCGAAGCATCGTTACCCATCTCTCCACAAAAGCCACGTCTCTTGCAGACCAAGGGAAACAACTACTTCAAGGTCTCAGAGCGAGTGACGTCACCGATTAAAACGCTATTAGCGCGCACCCTGCTAACTAGCTAGCCATTTCACATCGGTTATAGACTTATAAACTCTATGTAGATGTTGCCTGATATTGCCCACATCACATACTTCAGTATTTTATATAGACCTGTTAGCCGTGTTGAGCAGTACCCTCATTGCTGTGTAATATTACTTTTAACTTTACACTGTGACAAATGACTGGTCACTCATTTATATCTCTTCGTAGTGACCTATCTGGCAGAAAGACAGCAAACCATTCATCCCAGATATCCAAGTGAGGTGGTATCACACAGAAAGAAAAAAATAACTTTTCTGATAAATATTATCTTTATTGACGAAACAGACAGAAGGTTTAAACAGGGGGGGGAGAGACTTCATTTCACTCTTCATTCTCGTAGTCGGCAGCTACCTTCCTCTTTCCTTCTGAGTGGACATGGTTTCCCCAGGTGTATGTCAGGTACATGCAGATCATTGCTGGAAAAGAGGAACAGGAAAAGACTGGTTAGCGACTGAAAACAGGGATGTGGCTCGGGAGGCATACACTGAAAGATACAAGAAGTGCATGTTTAGTTAGGCCATTTAAAACATCCCAAGAGTCAAAGATTTTAGACATGGGCAGACAGAAATTGTAATGGGAGATCTTTACAATGTGCCTCAGAGCACCACTCTCGTAGACGAAGTCGCAATCGACATGGCTTTCGGAAGCATAACAGTCTAAAAGCTCCTACACAGCTATCCAACTACAGCGAACTGACTACACATTGAGAAGATTCTTTCAACCGACTACCTGCTAGCAGCATCTGAAGTGTCTGAAGCTACATCCATAAAATCAGTAGAATGGTTCCGATTGGAGAGTGGCGCAGTAGTCTAAGGAGTCACTACAGACACTGGTTCGATCCAGGGCTGTATCACAACCGGCCGTGATCGGGAGTCCCATAGGTCGGCGTACAATTGGTCCAGCATTGTCCGGATTAGAGGGTTTGGCCGGGGTAGGCCTTAATTGCAAATAATTTGTTCTTAACTGACTTGCCAATTAAAAACATATTTAAAAATAATAATAATTAAATCACTGAACAAGAAAATATTAAATCCAGTTCAGATACCTACCCTCTGACCAAATCAAAACCTAATATGGATGCCAATGTTTTGCAGGCACGTTTCCTCTACTTCCTGTCTGAGGCAGCATGGTGCCCATATTGTGAGGCTGATTAAGACAAACAGTCCGTTGTGCGGGCAAAATGAGAATAAGACATGGAATCAATATTTAGATTTGGTGAGGGAGTAACATCTAAACTGAATTTAATAGTTTCTTGTTCACTGCTCAACGATGCAAACGTTGATTCGCCAATGTGAACCATTCTACCAATTATGGATGTAGCTTCAGACGCTGCTAGCAAGTAGTCATTGGACCATGACTTATCTGGCACGCTGTCACAATGGAATGCCCCTGGACCTCGTCTTATTAAATAATGAAATGTGGAGGTCTAATTTGGCCTACATGAGGCCTATCAAGACTAGAACAGATCTGAAAATGGGGAGAGAGGAAAAAAAAGACTTCACGATTTGGATGGAGATGTTTTATAACATGGGAATATCCTGCCTGGTTCTTCCCAGAAAGCAACGTGTAAACTCTGGGAGGACTTACGTGGAGCAACTTTGAAGACAGACGATGTGAATCGTCTCCAGACGTTGGGGATTCCTTTAGAGAAGTAGTTGGGGAAAGCCCTCTGCTCGAAGGGGGACAGACTGTAGGTGATCACGTGCCTGATCTTGGCCAAATCTCCAAAGTGGCGACCCATGGTGTCTAGAGAGACGATCAGAAATTACCAAAGAGTATAAAGAGTATCGATGAGGAAAAAGATGCAGTAGTTTAGATTTTGCAATGCAGTCGTCACACAACTAGCATTAATGATATTAAAGCAATTTCTCATCCCTGGATTGAGGTACACTACATGACCAAAAGTATGTGGACACCTGCTTGTCAAACATCTCATTCCAAAATCATGGGCATTATTATGGAGTTGGTGTTGTAACAGCCTCCACTCTTCTGGGAAGGCTTTCCACTAGATGTTGGAACATTGCTGCAGGGACTTGCATTCAGCCACAAGTACTAGTGAGGTCGGGCACTGATGTTGGGCGATTAGGCCTGGCTCGAAGTCGACATTCCAATCCATCCCAAAGATGTTTGATGGGGTTGAGCTCTCGGCGGTCATATTCTGTGAGTTTGTGTGGTCTACCACTTTGCTGCTGAGCCCTTGTTGCTCCTAGACGTTTCCACTTCACAATAACACCACGTATAGTTGACCAGGGCAGCTCTAGTTGGGCAGAAATTTGACTGACTTGTTGGAAAGGTGGCATCCTATGAAGGTGCCACGTTGAACGTCACTGAGCTCTTCATTAAGGCCATTCTACTGCCAATGTTGGTCTATGGAGATTGCATGGCGGTGTGTTCGATTTTATACACCTGTCAGCAATGGGTGTGACTGAAATAGCCAAATCCACTAATTTTAAGGGGTGTCCACCAACTATGTACAAGTGTTTTCCGAGCCATATCTAGTGCCGGCTCAGCAGTGGTTTAATCTATACAGGAAGCCTGTCCGACCCCAGTAAAAATCAAATGTCAATAGACTGGATTAGACATGTTTGGATGTGATTCCTTAATTTCCAAACACAACTGGATGGCAAAGATTTCATTAACTAAAGCGTTAGCCAAGTTATCAACACCATACATTCGATGACATCTGTCACTTAGTCACCGATTGATATTAGGACAGGTAAACTCGTGCCTGAGAGATAATATAAGATATGAAAACGGTCAAATTTAGCTAGATAGAAAAGGGGATTGTACAAGAGTGAGGGCAACCAGCTAGCCAGCACAAGTAGCTAACATGAAGACCTTGCTTGACATTCACGCCACGATTTAAAAGGTGTGTAATGGCACGATACTCTTACTTCGTAAAATCCCAAGAACATACACTGATATGACACGTATACAAGTGATTAACATTGTGAAATGAATCCCAAAACCTTGACCTTTCAGTGTCTCTTACCTTACTGCTTCTCAAGACGCAGATTAATTGCTGTTGGTGTGGTCTCTGCCCTAGATCGCTGAGCTATAATAAGAAACTCTGGATTGGTTCAACAACGAGCAGAAGTTGCCTTACGTAACTTCCGTTCTTTTTCTTCTTCTATGATATATTGGCGGTCCACAAACAAACGTTAAAGATGCATGCCGCCACCTACTGTGCTGGAGTGTATGGTCAATCACGGTTTACAACATTTCTAAATCCTCCTACCTAACTCCGTAGGTAAAATCAAAAAGAGCCCTAATAACTTCTAATAGACCCTTCCCCATCCCCCAAATCCAGTCCAAACCCCCCGACTACGTCCAACCTCAAATACCCTACACTTCAATCTGTCCCTCTCTTCAACATGCTGACAACAATATAACAACACATGCTCCAACGTTTCAGCAACCATACACTCCAGACACAAACCATTCACATGCTTGCCAACTAGATGCAATGACGAGTTCAATGTTTGCTGTCCGTGACACTTCCTACCTTCAAACAGTGTGTTAAAGTTCCAACTCGTCTCGTTCCAACAAGACCATTGGCCCTCTCTGCACCAATAGGAATGATGCCTACTGCTCGACTGCTCTGCCTCCGCTAGGACAGTCTGACCACAACCTGATCCAGCTGCTACCAGAATACAGCCCACTGGTCCAGAGGCAACGCATCACTGAGACAGTGATTCACGAATGGACACTCGAAGCTGGAGAGGCACTGCAGAGTTGCTTTGAAGGTACAGATTGGAATCTATTTATAGACGATTGGGAGGAGGATCTGAATAGTATTTCTGAATGTGTAACAGATTATTTTAACTTCTGTACTGACAATGTGGTGCCAAGCAAAACGGTGAAATGAAAAACAATAAGCCATGGGTCACAAAATACATCAAGGAGGCACTGAACAGGAAGTAGAAAGGCTTTTGAAAATGGACATGTGGATGAGTTGAGAGAGATACAGAAGGAGATAAAAGGGCTGATCAAGAAGGGCGAACATGAATACAAACTGAAGTTAGAACTCAAGCTGAAAGTGAATAACATGAAGAATGTCTGGGATGGTGTGAAGAAGATAACAGGCTACTACCCCAGGAGACAACTACCCCAGGGGACAACTACACCAGGGGACAACTACCCCAGGAGACAACTACCCCAGGGGACAACTACACCAGGGGACAACTACCCCAGGAGACAACTACCCCAGGGGACAACTACACCAGGGGACAACTACCCCAGGAGACAACTACCCCAGGGGACAACTACCCCAGGAGACAACTACCCCAGGGGACAACTACCCCAGGAGACAACTACCCCAGGGGACAACTACCCCAGGAGACAACTACCCCAGGGGACAACTACCCCAGGAGACAACTACACCAGGAGACAACTACCCCAGGAGACAACTACCCCAGGGGACAACTACCCCAGGAGACAACTACCCCAGGGGACAACTACCCCAGGAGACAACTACCCCAGGAGACAACTACCCCAGGGGACAACTACCCCAGGAGACAACTACCCCAGGAGACAACTACCCCAGGGTACAACTACCCCAGGGGACAACTACACCAGGAGACAACTACCCCAGGGGACAACTACAGCAGGGGACAACTACCCCAGAAGACAACTACCCCAGGAGACAACTACCCCAGGGGACAACTACACCAGGAGACAACTACCCCAGGAGACAACTACCCCAGGAGACAACTACACCAGGGGACAACTACCCCAGGAGACAACTACCCCAGGGGACAACTACCCCAGGGGACAACTACACCAGGAGACAACTACCCCAGGGGACAACTACCCCAGGGGACAACTACCCCAGGAGACAACTACCCCAGGAGACAACTACCCCAGGAGACAACTACCCCAGGAGACAACTACACCAGGGGACAACTACCCCAGGAGACAACTACCCCAGGGGACAACTACCCCAGGGGACAACTACCCCAGGAGACACCTACCCCAGGAGACAACTACCCCAAGAGACAACTACACCAGGGGACAACTACCCCAGGAGACAACTACCCCAGGAGACAACTACCCCAGGAGACAACTACACCAGGGGACAACTACCCCAGGGGACAACTACCCCAGGGGACAACTACCCCAGGAGACACCTACCCCAGGAGACAACTACCCCAAGAGACAACTACACCAGGGGACAACTACCCCAGGAGACAACTACCCCAGGGGACAACTACCCCAGGAGACAACTACCCTAGGGGACAACTACCCCAGGAGACAACTACCCCAGGGGACAACTACCCCAGGAGACAACTACCCCAGGGGACAACTACCCCAGGAGACAACTACCCCAGGGGACAACTACCCCAGGGGACAACTACCCCAGGGGACAACTACCCCAGGAGACAACTACCCCAGGGGACAACTACACCAGGGGACAACTACCCCAGGAGACAACTACCCCAGGGGACAACTACCCCAGGAGACAACTACCCCAGGGGACAACTACCCCAGGAGACAACTACCCCAGGGGACAACTACCCCAGGAGACAACTACCCCAGGGGACAACTACCCCAGGAGACAACTACCCCAGGGGACAACTACCCCAGGAGACAACTACACCAGGAGACAACTACCCCAGGAGACAACTACCCCAGGGGACAACTACCCCAGGAGACAACTACCCCAGGGGACAACTACCCCAGGAGACAACTACCCCAGGAGACAACTACCCCAGGGGACAACTACCCCAGGAGACAACTACCCCAGGAGACAACTACCCCAGGGTACAACTACCCCAGGGGACAACTACACCAGGAGACAACTACCCCAGGGGACAACTACAGCAGGGGACAACTACCCCAGAAGACAACTACCCCAGGAGACAACTACCCCAGGGGACAACTACACCAGGAGACAACTACCCCAGGAGACAACTACCCCAGGAGACAACTACACCAGGGGACAACTACCCCAGGAGACAACTACCCCAGGGGACAACTACCCCAGGGGACAACTACACCAGGAGACAACTACCCCAGGGGACAACTACCCCAGGGGACAACTACCCCAGGAGACAACTACCCCAGGAGACAACTACCCCAGGGGACAACTACACCAGGAGACAACTACCCCAGGAGACAACTACCCCAGGAGACAACTACACCAGGGGACAACTACCCCAGGAGACAACTACCCCAGGGGACAACTACCCCAGGGGACAACTACCCCAGGAGACACCTACCCCAGGAGACAACTACCCCAAGAGACAACTACACCAGGGGACAACTACCCCAGGAGACAACTACCCCAGGAGACAACTACCCCAGGAGACAACTACACCAGGGGACAACTACCCCAGGGGACAACTACCCCAGGGGACAACTACCCCAGGAGACACCTACCCCAGGAGACAACTACCCCAAGAGACAACTACACCAGGGGACAACTACCCCAGGAGACAACTACCCCAGGGGACAACTACCCCAGGAGACAACTACCCTAGGGGACAACTACCCCAGGAGACAACTACCCCAGGGGACAACTACCCCAGGAGACAACTACCCCAGGGGACAACTACCCCAGGAGACAACTACCCCAGGGGACAACTACCCCAGGGGACAACTACCCCAGGAGACAACTACCCCAGGAGACAACTACCCCAGGAGACACCTACCCCAGGAGACAACTACCCCAAGAGACAACTACACCAGGGGACAACTACCCCAGGAGACAACTACCCCAGGAGACAACTACCCCAGGAGACAACTACACCAGGGGACAACTACCCCAGGGGACAACTACCCCAGGGGACAACTACCCCAGGAGACAACTACCCCAGGAGACAACTACACCAGGGGACAACTACCCCAGGAGACAACTACCCCAGGGGACAACTACCCCAGGAGACAACTACCCTAGGGGACAACTACCCCAGGAGACAACTACCCCAGGGGACAACTACCCCAGGAGACAACTACCCCAGGGGACAACTACCCCAGGGGACAACTACCCCAGGAGACAACTACCCCAGGAGACAACTACCCCAGGAGACAACTACCCCAGGGGACAACTACCCCAGGAGACAACTACCCCAGGGGACAACTACCCCAGGAGACAACTACCCCAGGGGACAACTACCCCAGGGGACAACTACCCCAGGAGACAACTACCCCAGGAGACAACTACCCCAGGAAGAGTAACTGCTGCAAATACAAAACCACAGAGTGATGAAGAAAGGGACAGAGCCACAGAGTTGAACCATTTTTGTTTACCAGATTCGATAAGTATGATTCCTCAGCAGAGCAACAGCAGATAGGGGAGGTGCTGGACTCTGATCTGGGAAGCACTGAGCCCATGAGCATCTAGGAGGAACAAGCGGTGAAGCAGCTGAAGAGGCTCAGTCACAGTAAGTCTGCCTGATGTGGTTAAGGCCAGAGTACTCGAGGTATGTGCTAATCAACTGGCTGTCATACTGCAGTAGATTTTCAACCTGTCCCTAATACTATCAGATATTTATACTAAATGAAAAACATCCTGCAAAGTGCCCATCTCAGAGAAAGCAGGAGGGACTGAAATACTTTAGACCAGTGGCTTTGACCTCACAAGTTATGAAAACCTCTGAGCGGATTTCAATACCCTTATTAAGAGTTTAGGTAGCAGCCTCTTTGGATCTTTAGCAATTTGCCTACCGCCCAGAAAGTGGTGTTGACGACGCTCTGCTCTACTTCCTCCACAGAGGATATGAGCACCTGGAGTGGCACGGTTGTGTGGTGAGTACAATGTTCTTTGACTTCTCCAGTGCTTTCATTGCCATACTACCCCACCTGCTGGCCCGAAAAGCTCACGTAAACTCACGTAGGACATTCACGTAAATCCACACACTATCAAATGGATTGTGAACTACCTGACCAATAGACTACAGTTCGTAAGACTGAATCAGGCAGTATCAGATCGGATATGTACGAACACAGGAGCTCCGCATGGGACGGTCAGCTTTTCTGTTGACCCTTTACACAAATTACTTCACACACAACAATGAACTGAGCCACTTACATAAATTCTCTGGTGACTCTGTTATAGTGCGCTGTGTGATGAGAGGAGACTCTGCTATAGTCAGCTGTGTGATGAGAGGAGACTCTGCCATAGTCAGCTGTGTGATGAGAGGAGACTCTGCTATAGTGCGCTGTGTGATGAGAGGAGACTCTGCCATAGTCAGCTGTGTGATGAGAGGAGACTCTGCCATAGTCAGCTGAGTGATGAGAGGAGACTCTGCTATAGTGCGCTGTGTGATGAGAGGAGACTCTGCTATAGTCAGCTGAGTGATGAGAGGAGACTCTGCTATAGTCAGCTGTGTGATGAGAGGAGACTCTGCTATAGTCAGCTGTGTGATGAGAGGAGACTCTGCCATAGTCAGCTGTGTGATGAGAGGAGACTGACATAGTCAGCTGTGTGATGAGAGGAGACTCTGACATAGTCAGCTGTGTGATGAGAGGAGACTCTGCCATAGTCAGCTGAGTGATGAGAGGAGACTCTGACATAGTCAGCTGTGTGATGAGAGGAGACTCTGCCATAGTCAGCTAAGTGATGAGAGGAGACTCTGTTATAGTCAGCTGTGTGATGAGGGGAGACTCTGCCATAGCTGTGTGATGAGAGGAGACTCTGCTATAGTCAGCTGAGTGATGAGAGGAGACTCTGTTATAGTCAGCTGTGTGATGAGGGGAGATTCCGCCATAGCTGTGTGATGAGAGGAGACTCTGCTATAGTCCGCTGTGTGATGAGAGGAGACTCTGCTATAGTCAGCTGAGTGATGAGAGGAGACTGCTATAGTCAGCTGTGTGATGAGAGGAGACTCTGCTATAGTCAGCTGTGTGATGAGAGGAGACTCTGCCATAGTCAGCTGTGTGATGAGAGGAGACTCTGCCATAGCTGTGTGATGAGAGGAGACTCTGCTATAGTCAGCTGAGTGATGAGAGGAGACTGCTATAGTCAGCTGTGTGATGAGAGGAGACTCTGCTATAGTCAGCTGTGTGATGAGAGGAGACTCTGCCATAGTCAGCTGTGTGATGAGAGGAGACTGACATAGTCAGCTGTGTGATGAGAGGAGATTCTGACATAGCTGTGTGATGAGAGGAGACTCTGCCATAGTCAGCTGAGTGATGAGAGGAGACTCTGACATAGTCAGCTGTGTGATGAGAGGAGACTCTGCCATAGTCAGCTGAGTGATGAGAGGAGACTCTGTTATAGTCAGCTGTGTGATGAGGGGAGACTCTGCCATAGCTGTGTGGTGAGAGGAGACTCTGCTATAGTCAGCTGTGTGATGAGAGGAGACTCTGCTATAGTCAGCTGTGTGATGAGAGGAGACTCTGCCATAGTCAGCTGTGTGATGAGAGGAGACTCTGCTATAGTCAGCTGTGTGATGAGAGGAGACTCTGCCATAGTCAGCTGTGTGATGAGAGGAGACTGACATAGTCAGCTGTGTGATGAGAGGAGACTCTGACATAGTCAGCTGTGTGATGAGAGGAGACTCTGCCATAGTCAGCTGTGTGATGAGAGGAGACTCTGACATAGTCAGCTGTGTGATGAGAGGAGACTCTGCCATAGTCAGCTGAGTGATGAGAGATGACGAAGCTCATCACAGTGATATAACAGAGTCCTTTCTGAAATGGTGTGAGGCCACACAATTCTCTCAGTTTCTACAAAATAAATAAATAATCCAGACTTTTCTTTTTAAGGAAGCTGAGATATTTGAATGCTTCGTATGTTCAATAGCAGTGTTGTGGTGAGTGTAGTGACCTATGCCAGTGTGTGCTGGAAAGGGAATTTAGCCAAGGAAGACTTAAACAAGCTTGAAAAAAATCATCAACAAAACCAGTGCTACAATTGGCTGCGGCCTGGAATCAATGCAGGACATGTCCATAAAAAGGCTGCAAGTAAAGACACACATGATCATGGACAATGACTCACACCCACTCCACAGCAGTCTAATGACACACACCCACTCCACAGCAGTCTAATGACACACACCCACTCCACAGCAGTCTAATGACACACACCCACTCCACAGCAGTCTAATGACACACACCCACTCCACAGCAGTCTAATGAGTCACACCCACTCCACAGCAGTCTAATGAGTCACACCCACTCCACAGCAGTCTAATGACACACACCCACTCCACAGCAGTCTAATGACACACTCACTCCACAGCAGTCTAATGACACACCCACTCCACAGCAGTCTAATGAGTCACACCCACTCCACAGCAGTCTAATGAGTCACACCCACTCCACAGCAGTCAAATGATACACACCCACTCCACAGCAGTCTGAGTCACACCCACTCCACAGCAGTCTAATGAGTCACACCCACTCCACCCACAGCAGTCAAATGACACACACCCACTCCACAGCAGTCTAATGAGTCACACCCACTCCACAGCAGTCTAATGAGTCACACCCACTCCACAGCAGTCTAATGACACACACCCACTCCACAGCAGTCTAATGAGTCACACCCACTCCACAGCAGTCTAATGAGTCACACCCACTCCACAGCAGTCTAATGAGTCACACCCACTCCACAGCAGTCTAATGACAAACAGGAGCAGCTTCCGTAGCAGGTTTGTGCTGCCCACATATTCCACAGAGAGTTTTAGACGGTCATTTTACCCACAGATATGAGACTTTTTAATTAGTGTTATGGATCAACTGTTTTGTGAGGTCTTTCAATTGGAAAATGTTGTTGCTTGTTTTCTCCAGAGTAGGATAGAAAATAGCACTTGAGCCATACTATATATATACTATACTATAACACCACCTCTTCCTTCCTAATCTGACCTTTGAATCTTGGTCAGGCAACCTTTCTTAGGAGGGCATATACATGCCAGCCCTTGGGCTCAATCTCATCTCTTCTGCCACACATCAAAATGGCTGTGATCTTACGTCTGGCCTCACCTCTACCCAGTGGAACATTAAAATCAATTATATCTAGTTTCAAAGCTCTTTTGGCTAACTGGTCTTCAATTTCAATCCCTTCCACACCTGAATGTGCTGGGACCCAGCAGAATCTCACTACTACACCCAGGTCTCTCAATTCTCCATAATAACATGAATAGCTCCAATAGTAGGTCACTCCTATTTAGATTGACCGGATAAACTATTCAATACAGACAGAGAATCTGAGCACACTATAATTCTAGCAGGTTGTATGTCCTCCACCCACTGGAGGGCTAACTTCCGTTCTCTTCTTCTACACGGGTGATATAGCTGAAAATTTAGATTCTACTGCCACCATGTGGTTAAGCATAGCCAGCGGCTCATTCTGTGGAATGAATCATCCCACACTTTTTTAAATTCCATTTTCTATTTTTATTCAACTTTTATTTAACTAGCCAAGTCCGTTAAGAATAAATTCTTATTTACAATGACGACCTACCCCGGCCAAACCCTAACCTGGACGACGCTGGGCCAATTGTGCGCCGCCCTATGGGACTCCCAATCACGGCCGGTTGTGATACAGCTTCGAATCGAACCAGGGTCTGTAATGATGCCTCTAGCGCTGAGATGCAGTGCCTTAGACCCCTGTACCACTCTGGAGCACTACAGACACCCCACACTGGGGCATCATGCACCCTCAAAACCTGAGGGGGCACAAAGTACGTGAGGATGATTTGAAGGGGGTGGTCCGTAGTGGGTCTAGGCCCCCCTTCCAAAATTTGAGAAGTTTTCAAACCCCTGAAACAGCTTTTTTTATTCAGTCTAGAGCCATAATCATTATGCTTAATTCTATGGTGCTTTAAAAAAATAATAATGCTTCTCTGTAAAAATGTGGGTAAAATATTGAACGAAATTAGTCTTATTCAGTACATTTAGTTATAATTTGCTTTTCTAAAGTCTCAACCTTGCCAGCTAAGACAGTTAGAAAAGATAGCAATTCTAACTTGATTGATAGCCTGAAATGGCTTCTTGGTAGCTAGTTGAGGTTGAGAACCAATCTGGGCTAGCTAAAACCAACAAAAAATAAATAAATGTATCCCCGTTTGTGTTTACAGGACCAATTTGAGGGGGCACGTGCCCCTAGGATCCCACAGAAAGCAGAAAACTAAGCTGATAAACCTTTGCCAAGCAGTATGTAAACTAACCATCTAGTACAGGAGTCAATTCAGACAAGATTGCAGACACACAAACTTTGTACTGAAAGGATACCTAGTCAGTTGTACTACTAAATGCATTCAACTGAACTACATCTTCTGCATTTAACCCAACCCCTCTGAATCAGAGGGCTGCCTTAAATCGACATCCACGTCTTCGACGCCCGGGGAACAGTGGCTAGTGTGTATCTCAGCAACAGTCAAATGTGTTTGTAAGTCAGAACAAACAAGCCGTGCAATTTAGAATGATTTATATGGAATAAAACAAGGATCTTTGTGTACTCTTTATTTTTTTTCAAACTAATATTTTAAGTTATCAAATTTAAACATTGTGATAATCAGTGAGCCAAACGAGACTGTACAATATTTTTTGTTGTTGTTGCATAAATAGACGACGTGCATTTTAGTTAAATTTGCCAATACAAATTCATATAGGTATGCAGTCATTTCATGACCCAGGGTAATAAATACACACTGAAACATCAAGTTGGCTATACAAGATAACTTACATTCTGGACCGTATGAAAGAGAGAGGTTGTCCATAAAACAACCGTCTGCAATCCCCAGGACTAAAATGAAACGTGAAAGTGTTTGATACGAGTGTATAGGACTACTTTAAAACAATATTTTGTCCAGAACAGATGTACTTAAAATGTACCAGTTAGTGTGAAAGAATAATGACAAAACACCCAAAATAAATTAACAAAAATAACTTAAATCATATTAATAATAAATTATATCAAATTAAATTTGTAAAATATCAATCCATGCATGTCAACACATTGCAAAAGCAGATGACAAACAAGACATCTTCACAACATTCCTCCTATCACTTCACATAAACAAAGAAACTAATGCCACATCTTCCATTCAGATAAAAATACTTTGGCAAGTGAGTAAATACATCTGTTCTAGATCAAATCGAACTCAACGGACTGATGTTTTGACAAAGACACTGATGTTTTGACATGAAGTCACAAGACCAGGATGTTACAATAGCCAATTAATGTGAGGAAGTAATTGAAGTCAAGCGCTTGAGGATGGAATAAGTCGAGCGGCAGTCAAAGCAGAAGGTAGGTTAACAGTCAAAGCAGAAGGTAGGTTAACAGTCAAAGCAGAAGGTAGGTTAACAGTCAAAGTGTTGAGGCTGGTAAAACGTCATCAGGCAGGAAGGTAGGTAGGGTCAATTCCATTTCAATTCAGTCCCTTTCCAGATCAGCTGGAGCAAGTGTATATCTATATATATATTTTTTTTTTTTTACATTGAAAACTATTTAGAACAATTGGAATTTCAGTTTAGATTGAAATGGAATTGAGCCCGACCCTGGAGGTGGGCCTTTAGCGACATGTGCACCTCGTAGCGATCATTTCATCTAACTCCTTGTAGGCGATGGAGTCAGCTTCAAGGGTTAAAACACTCAGGGGGTCGTACTCTGAAGGAACACAGGAAGGTCTTGGCACAGAGGAGTCCAGTTTGTGGTAGATCATGTTCTGGAAGAAGGTGTGTCTGGGGGAGCCGTAGATGAACCCCACAGCCCTGGGACAGGTGCCTTTACAGTACCTTGGGTTGTACCTGTGGGGGAAAATGATCCAATGGCTCAGTTTGAGCTCACTGAAGCTCACTCTGAAGTCGTACAAGGCACAGTCGCTCGTAGGGAAGTCAGAACTTGGGAGGAGGTCCGGGAGGAAGGTCTTCGTGCTCGTTTTGTCTCCTGCGTTGTTCGTCGACAGATATGGAGATTCTCTCCTCAGCCGCCTCCTCTCGCTCCGGATGATCCTTTGCTCTGGTTTGAACTCCGCCAGGCTCTCTAAGGTGTCCACCTCATTGACCGACCTCGGATGACCTTGTGACCTGGTGGGCAGCCATCTTTGGTGAGCCAGCTCGCTGGTGTCGTTGAGGTACAGCAGCAAGGACGGAGACCTTAGGTGGAGCTCCACGGGGCTCCTACCGCTCCACTCCTCTCCTCCAGCCTTAGCCTCCCTGCCTCTGCCCTCCACACAGGTCAGGTTGAGCAGTAGGTGAATGTCCTTCTTGTGGGACTGGATGAGAGGGCGGAGGAAAGCTGTGATGTCCACCTTGAGGGCCACAATGAAAATAAGTTAGCATTATTGTGGTTTAACATCCTCTGATTGTAAATGCAGTGTATTCTTCATAGGTCATTTAATTGTGCTTTTAAAAAAAAAATCATCAAATATAGCCCTTTATAGTCCTTATACAATTTTCCTGAGGCAACAAAATGCTTTTTGCATTGAATTAAACCAAAAATCACCTCAACCCACTTCCTCCTGCGGTCCGTGTGGAACAGGAAGTTAACTGAGTGATGGGTGCTTGGGCAGAGAGGACACTGATTGTGGGTATCCTGCTCTTTCACATCTTGGTAACACTGGTTAGTCATGAACGTGGCCTGCTCTTGGTCGAAGGAGTACAGCAGGACAGACTTCAGGAGCTGCTCCTTGGCTCTGACACGGCCCAAATTGTAGGAGAGGTCTTGCATGAAGAACTCTGAAGGGAAACATGGGAAATGTAGGCCTATAAGAAGTCGAACCAGAGACATCTCATTCAATACTTTTTTTCTGCTTCATATACAGTCAAACTAAGCAGACCAGACACAGCTGCTAATGCATTGGTGCCTATGGGAGAGACACCCCTTAAGCAGAACGGAACTGTGACATTTAAACAAAAATAAAAAAAAATACAATGGTAAATGGCCTGAGTAGGACATCTTCATTTATTAACCATCTTTGGTAGAACTGTGACAACCTCTTTAGTAGCCTAATGAAGACTATAGGTCAGGCCTACATATGCTCGAAAAACATGGGAAGAGTAAAGGCCTAAGGTAAAACTAAGTGTCAACTTCAAGGGCCTAAAAAGATCAAATAATATACACTGCACAAAAACCTAGAACGCAACATCTAAAGTGTTGGTCCCATGTTCCCTGAGCTGAAATAAAACACATTTCCCCATTCACACAAATAGCTTATTTCTCTCAAGTTCTGTGCACAAATTTGTTTACATCCCTGTTAGTGAGCATTTCTCCTTCTCCAAGATAATCCATCCACCTGACAGGTGTGGCATATCAAAAAGAGCATGATAATTAAACAGCATGATCATTCCACAGGTGTGCCTTGTGCTGGGGACAATAAAAGGCCATTGTAAAAAAAAAAGTGCAGTTGTGTCACAACAATACCACAGATGACAGAGCGTTCAATTGGCATGCTTACTGCATAAATGTCCACCAGAGCTGTTGATAATTAAATGTTCATTTCTCTACCATAAGCCGCCTCCAACATTTTTGAGAATTTGGCAGTACGTCCAACCAGCCTCATAACTGCAGACCACGTGTAGCCATGCCAGGACCTCCACATCCGGTTCCTAAACCTGCAGGATCGTCTGAGACCAGCCACCTGGACGGCTGACAAAACTGTGGGCTCGCACAACCGAAGAATTTTTGCATAAACTGGTCACCCTGGTGACAAACTGTCAAACCCTCAGGGAAGCTCATCTGCGTGCTCGTCGTCCTCACCAGGGTCTTGACCTGACTGCAGTTCGGCATCGTATCCAACTTTGGTGGGCAAGTGCACACCTTCAACGGCCACTGGCACGCTGGAGAAGGGTGCTCTTCCCTGATGTATCCTGGTTTCAACTGTTCGACTGAGCAGTGAATCTGTAACTGCTCTCGTCGGACTTCGGTTGCATATTTTCTACAAATCTGAAAATCTTGTGAAGCCACACTATTTTCTGAAAAACTGCATTATGGGCCCTAAAAGCACTTAAGTGTCCACTGCTTCACTTTGTCTTTTGGTGAACTTAGTATGACAGCTGGTAACTTTTGGCATAGTAACTATTTCCATACTATGACCAATAAGCATTTTAGACTAATTTACATCACAACAGTATGGTTAGTATGAGTATTCGAACACAGCTCATGTCTTAAGGCTTAAAAGTCCTTTAAAACCCCTCTTCTCTCCATCTACACTGATTGAAGTGGATTTAACAAGTGACATCAATAAGGAATCATAGCTTTCACCTGATCAGTCGGTCATGGAAAGAGCAGGTGTTCCTAATGGTTTGTACACTCCGTTTTAAATTAGTGTCCCAATGTAAAATAGGCCTTAATGTTTAAAAAAAAAAAAAAATTGTTTACCCAAAACTCACCTTTGCTTTGCTCCAGGCACTCGTCCCGCGGTGTTATAAGTCGAACTGTGTTGTACAAGTGGTTGTTCCCTTCCGAACTCCTCTCATGTCTTGAAGATATCCTGTACAGTCGTTTCATGTATCGAACATATCTCGACTCGGGTCTCATTACTGGGGTGGATCGCCATGGATCTCCCTGTGCTGTCAGCGCCTTCAAAAGGGGTGACAAGATACTGCCATGTTGGTATAAAACGGAATCGCCAAACTCGTCAGCTAGATTTGACGTGGTCGGGGACGAGCCAAGTGAAAAGCCGCTGATCAAGAGTTGTAGTAAAACAGAGGTCAAGTGGAGGGGAGTCTCCATTGTAAATCAATCCGTCAACTTGATGGAGAACGTTCTCAAGTCAACCAACCTATACACGAGTCTCTCAAATTGAACAGGTGTGCGCAATCAACTCTTACGTCGAAAATGTGAAGGTCCTTGGACGGTAACGTCTGTACACAGATGTAGAAATATGAACCGTTCCGAAGGAGCAACTTCAGGTGCCCGTGCATCGTAGAAGGACTGATTTTTATAAGCTGATTACAGGTGAGCACCATCCATGTAATTAACCAAGTCATAAATACCGTAAATATTTAACTGTGGCCACAAAAAAATCTACTTCCATCAGAAGGCCAATTGTGTCAGGGTGGGTACTCTGTCTGTCCGTACCTCCTTGTGTATTGTATTTCTGTCTCCAACTCTTCCACTTGACGTTTTTATCTCAATATCAAATCATTTCTGGGTAACAATAAGTACCTTACTGTGATTGTTTTCATTTCAAATTGTAAAAAAATATATAAAAAAATATTGCTTATTTTTGTTTAGGGAATTTTCATTTAAAGAATTTCTCAGTATTAATTATTATAACCTCATTGTATGTATTTTTGTATTGTATGTACCTACCTACCTTTTTATTTAACTTGGCAAGTCAGTTAAGAACAAATTCTTATTTTCAATGACGGCCTAGGGACGTACACACACATACATACATACATACATACACACATACATACATACATATACACATACATACATACATACATACATACATACACACATACACACACACATACATACACACATACATACATACACACACATACATACATACATACATATACACACACATACATACATATACACACACATACATACATACATACATACATACATAGACACCAACATACACACCTACATACATACATACATACATACATACATACATACATACATACATACAGGAAAAGTATGTTGTTGTTTTTACTGCAGGAGGCATTTGCCAGTTCTCAGCTCAGTGCCATATGAGTTTACGGGGTAGAAAGCTGTTATAAAAGTACGTTAAAGTTTAACATTGTGCTGATTACATGTAAACGTCTTTACACTGCAAAGATTGATTTGTATTTATTTATTTAGACCCAGAGGTTTTCTGTTTTACAAGGTTGAGGTGATCCAAGTACAGCGTCTTGCAAAAGTATTCATCCCCCTTGGCGTGTTTTCCTATTTTGTTGCATTACAACCAGTAATTTAAATGTATTTTTATTTGGATTTCATGTAATGGACCTACACAAAATTGGTAAAATAGGGGGAAAAAAACGGAAAAGTGGCGCTTGTATATGTATTCATCCTCTTTGATACGAAGCCCCTAAATCAACTCCTCAGTAAGGAAAGTAGCTATTGGCTGTCCTAAAAGTCGCTAGAAATCACAAAATGACGTCATCGCAGAATTTGCATAATCGGGCCAAGTGGCTGTAATTGTGATGGACGCTGTAGGGGAGAGAGGAATAACGTCGTGGGAGAGACAAAAAGTGAGTAAAAAAAAAACAAACACCCTAAATATGTTCAGAACTACAAATGAACTTTCTTCTGTAGATTCTTTTTTTTTTTTTTTTATGTCACAATTCCAACCCTCCTCCTTTATCCGGGCTTGGGACCGGCAAAAGTGACCCAAAAGAGACACTCTTGCGGAGCTACTTAGTTTTTTAGTTTATTATTTAATTATTTTTAGTTTTTTAGTTTAGTTTTCTAAATTTGGTTTGGTTTTTAACCGTATGGTCCACTTAGGAGCCTACAACAAGTCACAGTAAAACATTAACATTTTTAACCATAACATTTTTTAAATGTTTTGTATATAATCTACATTAACAATCTAAATGGACCAAAAAGAGACAATAGAAAAAACTGTCAATGGCAACATGAGAACATTATGGTAACTAGTCTGGCCCTAATTCAGGTTAATTGTTGTTTTTTCCAGACCCCCCTCCACACACACACACACACAGTCTAGGCTGGCTCACAGAAAGAGTGGATCATCGTTAACCTTGCTGGTAAGAGGGGCGGCAGGGTAGCCTAGTGGTTAGAGCGTTGGACTAGTAACCAGCAAGTTCAAACCCCCGAGCTGACTAGGTACAAATCTATCGTTCTGCCCCTGAATACCCACTGTTCCTAGGCCAAAAGTATTGAGCACATCCGAATGATTCACTTTGCCGCCGTGCTCCAACAAATAAGTCTAAATAGTTTATATAGTCAAATACAGATTTTTCATTGTTCACCTCTTCCCAGATAGCGGGAAAATGTTAACTTATTGTTCTGAAACTCTCCGCTCACCGACTCTCCCGTCCGTCGTCTTCTATGATGATGCGTCGAGGGTCCCCCACCACCACTACCTGCTGTTTCCGGTGCCAAGCCAAAATATTTTTAATGGGAAATTAGAATATCTTTGCAGTGGGTGCCAGACCGGTGAGCGCCATATGCGCGTTCACGTTTCAGTATCATCCACTTTTCTTCTCCCAGTTTAGAGAGAGCGGATCTATTCCATATTATCGTAGTCCAGTCTAGTTTTCCACCTTGGTTTTCTTTAGCAGAATAGTTTTTGTCATTGTGCCAGTTTATAAAACACCTGTTATTGGCCTAAATGTTGTTGTAACAAAGTCATAATGCATGCTTGATGTATGACGGGTGGAGCATATTTTTTTCAGGGCATTGACTATTGGCATTATTGTTCTCCAACTTCTGTATTTACAGCTTATCATCCGGACCAGACCAACAGCGCGCAGAGGGTCTGTCTGTGTTTCTCCGTTCTTAAACCTGTTCTCATGGAAACTAAAGCGGGTCATTTGTCTCCCCTCTACAGTACCAAATCAGAGCAATAGAGGCTCCATTATATACAGAGCAACAGTCTTACTGCATGTGAGGCTTTAACTAATTCAATTTCAGCATATAGGGGGTGTTGCCACAAAGTAGCCATATTGAATGAATTGAGCTGTTCCACTGTCAACCCCACCAGGTCCCGATGAAGACAGCTCCTCATCAATTCTACTCCCCACGCTTCTCTTCTTCACGATGGCCGCCACGGACATAGACATCTTCGCTGTAAGTAGCCTAGAGATTTGCTGCGTTTCACAAAAGACGTGAATAAACAGCCTAGTGCATTATGCATCGCCTACGTTAGTGTGTCTACTGCTATATGGAGGTATTAAGTAGGAGCTGATTAGGCGCGTATGCAGCAGCTAATGTCGGGTATCATCAACACGGGGAGAGCAGTGATTTATTTCCCGTTGGCTGGATAGCATTTGGAGAACGGTAGCCTACGCTTGACGCATAATTATTTCAATCCTATTCTAGGTTACTTATACAATGTTAATTGATGCTAGGTATGCAATTGAGTAATTTTAGTCGTTGCACTCTGATATTGCTGTAAAAAAAAATCAAAATCTCGACACCTCACTGTGCTGTCACTCAGATATTAATCCAATAGCCACGCAATGCTACATTGTATCAATTCGGTCCACATATGTATCACTTTCCACTGTCAGTGAAACATTGTAACAGTTGTGGAACTTGTTTATTGTAGCCGCGCAGATATTGCATGTTTTGTGGAGGAAATAGGGTTGATACACAGTAACTACATCGCTGCAATGAAAGGAGGGAGAGTTAAAGTTTCAGTGCAACCCTAGCTAAGAGGCTAGTTAGTTTGAGTTGTTGTGAATTGAAGGTAACCTGCGGATAACCTAATAAGTAGATAATTAGCAGCCACTTGTCTCTCCATAAGGGAACTGCGCTAATCCTCAGTTCAACACTATAGGAACACACACTGAGGACGTGTGTGTCTGTCAACATATGATATCCTTTCCGTGTTTGTTCATAACGGTAGCCAACTGTCATTCTGACCTCATAGTTATTGAGTTAGTGATTCAATTAATCCCTGCAATTCAGTTTGCACCGCACAAACACACACTACGGCACATGGATGTGAAGCGATAACAGATTGTGTTTTGTTAAGGGTGATTTTTAAGGGCAGGAGACATGGATGTCCTCACCCTGTGAAATAACAGCTACACAGAAGGATCTTTGTGTGTATGTGGAGCACTGGGCCAGTGGTACAGATGACTGTTGCATTGAGCTCATCCTTGTCCTCATGTCCAGCCCTCTGTGCTGTGAATAACAACATGCGGGGCCCAGCCCTCTGTGCTGTGAATAACAACATGCTGGGCCCAGCCCTCTGTGCTGTGAATAACAACATGCTGGGCCCAGCCCTATGTGCAGTGAATAACAACATGCTGGGCCCAGCCCTCTGTGCTGTGAATAACAACATGCTGGGCCCAGCCCTCTGTGCTGTGAATAACAACATGCTGGGCCCAGCCCTCTGTGCTGTGAATAACAACATGCTGGGCCCAGCCCTCTGTGCTATGAATAACAACATGCTGGGCCCAGCCCTCTGTGCTGTGAATAACAACATGCTGGGCCCAGCCCTCTGTGCTGTGAATAACAACATGCTAAGCCCAGCCCTCTGTGCTGTGAATAACAACATGCTAAGCCCAGCCCTCTATGCTGTGAATAACAACATGCTTCTGAAGATGGCACAGGGTCTGTCTCACATTGCACCCTGTTCCCTATGTAGTGCACTACTTTTGACCAGGGCCCATAGGGTTCTGGTTAGAAGTAGTGCACCACATAGGGAACAGGGTGCCATTTGGGATGCAGATTCTGAAGACAGCCATGGTTCAGTATCTGGTTATGGGAACATGGATTACATGCTAATGTCCTGGGTTAAATATAACCTAGCATTACAGTCAGGCTTTCATCCTGGGTTAAATATAACCTAGCATTAGTCAGGCTTTCATCCTGGGTTAAATATAGCCTAGCATTACAGTCAGGCTTTCATCCTGGGTTAAATATAACCTAGCATTACAGTCAGGCTTTCATCCTGGGTTAAATATAACCTAGCATTACAGTCAGGCTTTCATCCTGGGTTAAATATAACCTATCATTACAGTCAGGCTTTCATCCTGGGTTAAATATAACCTATCATTACAGTCAGGCTTTCATCCTGGGTTAAATATAACCTAGCATTAGTCAGGCTTTCATCCTGGGTTAAATATAACCTATCATTACAGTCAGGCTTTCATCCTGGGTTAAATATAACCTATCATTACAGTCAGGCTTTCATCCTGGGTTAAATATAACCTATCATTACAGTCAGGCTTTCATCCTGGGTTAAATATAACCTAGCATTACAGTCAGGCTTTCATCCTGGGTTAAATATAGCCTAGCATTACAGTCAGGCTTTCATCCTGGGTTAAATATAGCCTAGCATTAGTCAGGCTTTCATCCTGGGTTAAATATAACCTATCATTACAGTCAGGCTTTCATCCTGGGTTAAATATAACCTAGCATTACAGTCAGGCTTTCATCCTGGGTTAAATATAACCTAGCATTAGTCAGGCTTTCATCCTGGGTTAAATATAACCTAGCATTACAGTCAGGCTTTCATCCTGGGTTAAATATAACCTAGCATTACAGTCAGGCTTTCATCCTGGGTTAAATATAACCTAGCATTACAGTCAGGCTTTCATCCTGGGTTAAATATAACCTAGCATTACAGTCAGGCTTTCATCCTGGGTTAAATATAACCTAGCATTACAGTCAGGCTTTCATCCTGGGTTAAATATAACCTAGCATTACAGTCAGGCTTTCATCCTGGGTTAAATATAGCCTAGCATTAGTCAGGCTTTCATCCTGGGTTAAATATAGCCTAGCATTACAGTCAGGCTTTCATCCTGGGTTAAATATAGCCTAGCATTACAGTCAGGCTTTCATCCTGGGTTAAATATAGCCTAGCATTAGTCAGGCTTTCATCCTGGGTTAAATATAGCCTAGCATTACAGTCAGGCTTTCATCCTGGGTTAAATATAGCCTAGCATTACAGTCAGGCTTTCATCCTGGGTTAAATATAGCCTAGCATTACAGTCAGGCTTTCATCCTGGGTTAAATATAGCCTAGCATTAGTCAGGCTTTCATCCTGGGTTAAATATAGCCTAGCATTACAGTCAGGCTTTCATCCTGGGTTAAATATAGCCTAGCATTACAGTCAGGCTTTCATCCTGGGTTAAATATAGCCTAGCATTACAGTCAGGCTTTCATCCTGGGTTAAATATAACCTAGCATTACAGTCAGGCTTTCATCCTGGGTTAAATATAACCTAGCATTACAGTCAGGCTTTCATCCTGGGTTAAATATAGCCTAGCATTAGTCAGGCTTTCATCCTGGGTTAAATATAGCCTAGCATTAGTCAGGCTTTCATCCTGGGTTAAATATAGCCTAGCATTAGGAGGTGACAGGTAGCCTAGTGGTTAGAGCGTTTCGGTTGCTGGATCGAATCCCCTGGTTGACAAGGTCAAAAATCTGTCGTTCTGCCCCTGAACAGGGCAGTTAACTCACTGTTCCCCGGTAGGCTGTCATTGTAAATAAGAATTTGTTCTTAACTGACTTGCCTAGTTAAATGAAGGTTAAATATGATTTATTTTGATGTATTTTTAATTAGTCAGGCATTCAGACACATCTAGTACTAAAAGACACATTGGAAAATAAAGTGATTCTATTGCATTAAAAGGAATGACTGTTAGTCAGAGAGACCCTTTACAGGTCAGGTATCCAGTGATTTTGTTTAGGAGGAGGTTAACATCATTTACTAAAATGCTCTTAACTGGGGAGGAGTATGTGGTCTTGAGTATAAACAATGTTTATCACTCCTCTTATTTAACCTTCATTTAACTAGGCAAGTCAGCTAAAAACAAATGATTATTTACAGAGGGCCTACACCGGCCAAACGCGGACGACACTGGGCCAATTGTGCGCCACCCTATGGGACTCCCAATCACGTCCGGATGTGATACAGCCTGTATTGGAACCAGGGACTGTAGTGACGCCTCTTGCATTGAGATGCAGTGTCTTAGACTGCTGTGCCACTCAGGAGACATTATAATATTTTAAAAGTATTGTTTTCTTATTTGTACACATTTATAACGTGATTGTCTCTCCGCAGAATGAAGAGAAGCGTAGCCTGGAGCTGGGCGGCCATGTTGGGTTTGACAGTCTTCCAGACCAGTTGGTCAGTAAATCAGTCACACAGGGATTCTGCTTCAACATCCTGTGTGTCGGTATGTTACATCTGTGTCCAGCATTACCTCAAGATCTTAACACGTCTCACTTCTCACTACAGATACAACTCCAGCCTGACTGCCAGTCTATTTCTACTGTAGCTAAAGGCAGGAACATTTCGGTACCCAGACTAAAACATCTTCAGTCGCTACATTTTTATTTTCTCACTCACTCTTTCACATCTTTTTAAAATGTTAATCCTTTTTTCATTTCTACTTTACTTTCAACTTTTTGTTTTTGTCTCTCCATCCTCAGGTGAGACAGGGATAGGGAAGTCAACGTTGATGAACACGCTGTTCAACACACTGTTTGAGGCCGAGGAGGCCAGCCACTACCAGAACGGTGTGTACCTGCGGCCCAGGACCTACGACCTGAAGGAGAGCAACGTTCAGCTCAAACTGACTGTAGTCGACACCGTGGGGTTCGGAGACCAGATCAACAAGGAGGAGAGGTGATAGTGCAGGAACAGTTGGGTGCTTCGTTAGCGAGGCGGATAGGAGGTGGTTTGGTGAACCACACTCACGTGATGAGTAACCTTGCCTGACTTCTGGTTGAGATGTTTAGCTCATGGATTTGTGTAGGTACTGTAGGGAGAGATAGCATCAGGACTGTTCAGGCCGTGGTTTAGGGGTTCAGGCCGGGGGTTACAGGTTCAGGCCAAGGCCGGAGTTAGGGGTTCAGGTCGGAGTTAGGGGTTCAGGCCTAGTTTGGGGTTAGGGTTCCGGCCAAAGTTGGGGTAGGGTTCAGGCCGGGGTTAGGGTTCAGGCCGGGGTTAGGGTTCAGGCCAGGGTTAGGGTTAGGGTTCAAGCCAAGGTTGGGGTAGGGTTCAGGCCAGGGTTGGGGTAGGGTTCAGGCCAAGGTTAGGGTTAGGGTTCAGGCCGGGGTTGGGGTAGGGTTCAGGCCAAGGTTGGGGTAGGGTTCAGGCCGGGGTTAGGGTTCAGGCCAAGGTTAGAGTTAGGGTTAGGGTTCAAGCCAAGGTTGGGGTAGGGTTCAGGCCAAGGTTGGGGTAGGGTTCAGGCCAAGGTTGGGGTAGGGTTCAGGCCAAGGTTGGGGTAGGGTTCAGGCCAAGGTTGGGGTAGGGTTCAGGCCAAGGTTGGGGTAGGGTTCAGGCCAAGGTTGGGGTAGGGTTCAGGTCAAGGTTGGGGTAGGGTTCAGGCCAAGGTTGGGGTAGGGTTCAGGCCGGGGTTGGGGTTAGGGTTCAGGCCAAGGTTGGGGTAGGGTTCAGGCCGGGGTTGGGGTTAGGGTTCAGGCCAAGGTTAGGGTTCAGGTTGGGCTCAGTCATTAAATAACACTTCAGTCAGTCGTTGAAGGTGGGAAGTTAAGACAGGCTGTAGATATAAGAAGACCTACACTGGAGATTCAGCATTCCTCCTCAGGCCCTCTCAACTAGTGGCCCTCCAGCCAACACGCATACAGTAGAAAGGATTGGCATAAATTAAGGCTTTGGGTCTTTGTGCAGCAATGAATGGGAAGGCAGGAGAAGGGAGAGGATGATTGGTAGAACTAATGCAATCTGAAAGGGAACTGGAATGGTTCAACAACAGGGGAGTGGGAAAGAGTGCATTTTTGGGATGGTATTATTGCTGCGGTTTGTAACCCAGATACTATACTATTTGTTTCTTGAATAGCAGGGGAAACTTTCTAGGATATTTATTTTCTGGTGAAAATACTTCTAAGGAGCTTTGAGAGTAAATAACGTATCTGTTCTTAAATGACTTGCCTAGTTAAAAGTTCAATAAAAATACATATGTTTTCAGGCCCTGCATCTGAATTGTTTTTTAAACACTTTTCTCGGGGATGTGATTGTTCCCAATTTAATCAGGAATTCCTGCTTTTCTGACATTCTCCATTCACCTGTAATTGAAACTGACCCTATTCCCAAAGCCCAAATCCTGGTCTCTCTGCACCCTGCAGCTTCAAACCCATAGTGGACTACATCGACACCCAGTTTGAAACTTACCTGCAGGAGGAGATGAAGATCAAACGTTCCCTGTTCGACTACCACGACACCAGGATCCATATCTGTCTCTACTTCATCGCCCCAACCGGACACTCTCTCAAATCACTGGATCTGGTCACCATGAAGAAACTGGACAGCAAGGTAACGTTTGAAATGCATTTGTTCTTGTATTAGGAGCTGCTCTTATACTTACTGCCCTGCAGGAATATACTGTTGCAGGAAATCATGTTTGGACACTGATTTGTTAGCATCTGAAGCGTTGGACATCATAAGAGTTGAACAGCACCTGGCAGCTCTCCTGAAGGATACTGACAGGTGTTCAGGCTCAGCTCCCCTGAAGGATACTGACAGGTGTTCAGGCTCAGCTCTCCTGAAGGATACTGACAGGTGTTCAGGCCCAGCTCCCCTGAATGATACTGACAGGTGTTCAGGCTCAGGCACAGCTCCCCTGAAGGATACCGACAGGTGTTCAGGCTCAGCTCCCCTGAAGGATACTGACAGGTGTTCAAGCTCAGGCACAGCTCCCCTGAAGGATACTGACAGGTGTTCAGGCTCAGGCACAGCTCCCCTGAAGGATACTGACAGGTGTTCAGGCTCAGCTCCCCTGAAGAATACTGACAGGTGTTCAGGCTCAGCTC
Organism: Oncorhynchus mykiss; assembly: GCF_057628025.1. Taxonomy (NCBI): domain Eukaryota; kingdom Metazoa; phylum Chordata; class Actinopteri; order Salmoniformes; family Salmonidae; genus Oncorhynchus; species Oncorhynchus mykiss. The sequence continues at coordinate 9,972,955 of NC_143046.1, read as the reverse complement.
TCCTGAAGGATACTGACAGGTGTTCAGGCACAGCTCTCCTGAAGGATACTGACAGGTGTTCAGGTTCAGGCACAGCTCCCTTGAAGGATACTGACAGGTGTTCAGGCACAGCTCCCTTGAAGGATACTGACAGGTGTTCAGGTTCAGGCACAGCTCTCCTGAAGAATACTGACAGGTGTTCAGGTTCAGGCACAGCTCTCCTGAAGGATACTGACAGGTGTTCAGGCTCAGCTCACCTGAAGGATACTGACAGGTGTTCAGGTTCAGGCACAGCTCTCCTGAAGAATACTGACAGGTGTTCAGGTTCAGGCACAGCTCTCCTGAAGGATACTGACAGGTGTTCAGGCTCAGCTCTCCTGAAGAATACTGACAGGTGTTCAGGTTCAGGCACAGCTCTCCTGAAGGATACTGACAGGTGTTCAGGCTCAGCTCACCTGAAGAATACTGACAGGTGTTCAGGCACAGCTCTCCTGAAGGATACTGACAGGTGTTCAGGCACAGCTCTCCTGAAGGATACTGACAGGTGTTCAGGCTCAGCTCACCTGAAGGATACTGACAGGTGTTCAGGTTCAGGCACAGCTCTCCTGAAGGATACTGACAGGTGTTCAGGTTCAGGCACAGCTCTCCTGAAGGATACTGACAGGTGTTCAGGTTCAGGCACAGCTCTCCTGAAGGATACTGACAGGTGTTCAGGCACAGCTCTCCTGAAGGATACTGACAGGTGTTCAGGCTCAGCTCACCTGAAGGATACTGACAGGTGTTCAGGTTCAGGCGCAACCAGTTAAATTTTTATCTCAAAGTAGAGCTGCATTGCGTCTTTGACGCTTGCGTTTGTGTCAATCCAGAGTCAATATAGAAACCATAGTAGGCCTGATGATGCACTAGCAGCTCCTCCCTGTACTCCAGGTAAACATCATCCCCATCATTGCCAAGGCAGACACCATATCTAAGAGCGAGCTGCACAAGTTCAAGATCAAGATCATGTCAGAGTTGGTGAGCAACGGTGTTCAGATACACCAGTTCCCTACTGAGGACGAGGCTGTCACCGAGATCAACTCCTCCATGAATGTGAGTCTGATTCGCACACGCACACACACACACACCCTTGTCTTCTCACAATGCAGTTGTGTATGCCAGGCATCTGTACACTGTAATCAGGTTGCTTGCGTCCCTGATTTACTGCGTCAGCTGAGGAGCCAATTGATTGAAAGAGACAACGATGTCCTCCTCTTCCTCGATGCCTAAAAAACAAAAAAACACCAGCTTATTTGTGAAACCTTGCTGTGATCTTGTGTTTTTAAACAACAGTCATTATATTATAAGGGGGTCATACATGCTCATACATGCTCATGACAGTCTTATCATGCATTATAACTGCATCATAATGCATTATTCAGTATCTGCAGGCTTTAGTAAAGTGTTACTAAATGTTTATATATTAAATTCAATCCTTTGTTCCAGGCCCATCTGCCCTTTGCTGTGGTGGGGAGTGTTGAGGAGGTTAAAGTGGGGAATAAGATGGTGAAAGCCAGACTGTACCCCTGGGGAACTGTACAGGGTAGGTAACCCTCTGATCCTGTAACCCTGGGGAACTGTACAGGGTAGGTATCTCTCTATTGATCCTGTACCCCTGGGGAACTGTACAGGGTAGGTATCTCTCTATTGATCCTGTACCCCTGGGGAACTGTACAGGGTAGGTATCGCTCTATTGATCCTGTACCCCTGGGGAACTGTACAGGGTAGGTATCTCTCTATTGATCCTGTACCCCTGGGGAACTGTACAGGGTAGGTATCTCTCTATTGATCCTGTACCCCTGGGGAACTGTACAGGGTAGGTATCTCTCTATTGATCCTGTACCCCTGGGGAACTGTACAGGGTAGGTATCTCTCTATTGATCCTGTACCCCTGGGGAACTGTACAGGGTAGGTATCTCTCTATTGATCCTGTACCCCTGGGGAACTGTACAGGGTAGGTATCTCTCTGATCCTGTACCCCTGGGGAACTGTACAGGGTAGGTAACCCTCTGATCCTGTACCCCTGGGGAACTGTACAGGGTAGGTATCTCTCTATTGATCCTGTACCCCTGGGGAACTGTACAGGGTAGGTATCTCTCTATTGATCCTGTACCCCTGGGGAACTGTACAGGGTAGGTATCTCTCTATTGATCCTGTACCCCTGGGGAACTGTACAGGGTAGGTATCTCTCTGATCCTGTACCCCTGGGGAACTGTACAGGGTAGGTATCTCTCTGATCCTGTACATTGATTATACAGTTATAGAACCATACAAATCACTTGGAAAGTGGACAACACCGAAACAGGCTAAATAAGAACACACAGTAATCAATACAAGTCCATTTTTTCTATACTACTGATGCAAACAGAGCAAGACCTCAGAATCAATAGGTCTGGGCTAGAAAAGTGAATACATATCATTAATGCATCAATATTACGCAATCACTAGAGACCCATATCATTAATGCATCAATATTACGCAATCACTAGAGACCCATATCATTAATGCATCAATATTACGCAATCACTAGAGAACCATATCATTAATGCATCAATATTACGCAATCACTAGAGACCCATATCATTAATGCATCGATATTACGCAGTCACTAGAGACCCATATCATTAATGCATCAATATTACGCAATCACTAGAGACCCATATCATTAATGCATCAATATTACGCAATCACTAGAGAGCCATATCATTAATGCATCAATATTACGCAATCACTAGAGACCCATATCATTAATGCATCAATATTACGCAATCACTAGAGACCCATATCATTAATGCCAATATAAAATTGTTATTTTCTCAAATACGTATTGTTGCTAACTTGCCATAGAATGACCAGTCCCTTTCAAACTATAAGGTATTTCACCATATTAAACCAACCATATAACCCAATCCTGCTGTGTTGTGCTCATCAGTGGAGAACGAGAGCCACTGTGACTTTGTGAAGCTGAGAGAGATGTTGCTGAGAGTGAACATGGAAGACCTGAGAGAGCAGACTCACGCCAGACACTACGAGCTCTACAGACGCTGCAAACTGGAGGAGTTGGGCTTCACAGATACAGACCCCGACAACAAACCCTTTAGGTGAGATCAGCTCTTGTTCAAAGTTACATAGCGGGCAGGTTGTCTACTTTTTTTTTTTTATGTGCTGAAGGTTTGTCATCAAATATGAATAATATGAACTGAAATTAGACTCGTGTTGGAAGCCCAAATACAACCGAAGCTAGCATCAGAACACGTAGCACTTATCGGCCCCTGGAGATCATCAAAAAGCCCATGGACATCACAACAGTCAGAGACCTAATGCACATTCTAGAATTTAAATATAGGATTCATCCCAAATGGCACCCTATTCCCTATATAGTGCCCTACTTTTGACCAGGGCATCCTATTCCCTACATAGTGCCCTACTTTTGACCAGGGCACCCTATTTCCTACATAGTGCCCTACTTTTAGGGTGCTATTCGGGATACAAACTTTAATACCGTATACCTGTTTAACTGTAACTACCTTGTCTTCCCTCACCAATCAGTCTGCAGGAGACATATGAGGCCAAGAGGAAAGAGTTCCTGGGGGATCTGCAGCATAAGGAGGACGAGATGAGACAGATGTTTGTCAACAAGGTGAAGGAGACCGAGGCAGAGCTGAAAGAAAAGGAGAGGGAGGTAATCATTCATTGGTGCTTCTGGGAGTTGTCTTGTTTAGATGATGATACTGTTCTGCTCCTCATGTTAAGAACATGTTCTAGACTGTGGCTAGGGGATGAGACTGTGTTGTTTCTGGACTGGGCATTAGAATCGAATCAGCCATGTGACCTTGTGTCTACAGAGCATTTTGGGAGCATCTAACAGTTTTGAACTGTTTGCTCAGTGTAGCATTCTGAGACATTTCCTTGGATGTGCTGCTGCCAGTGATGATTTTAGCATGTAAATCTTGGTGGGGCAAATGCTCATTTATATATATATATAATATATATACATTTATTTATTTTTTGACGCATGCCAGCAAAGTCACTACACAACACTAAACTTAACATTAATTCCACTATAACGGCGACAAACAGTGCCCACAAACTGTTAGGGCCCACAAAGCTGTCCCAACAGCAGAACTTTCTTTTCATCCCCATAGAGTGAATCCTTACCACTGTTACACCTGGCTATCAGCGGAGCCTTTTCTGGCAGCAAAATAGTTCATTGAGCCTCATTTACTGACTTAAAAAAAAAACAGCTGATATGGCTGACTTGTTTTAACAAATGTGGTTTCAAGTGACAATTGAGATGTACAAACTATGGCATAAGGGGACAGTGAGCGGATAAGAGGCCATCCGTAATTTCGATTGAGACATTAATGAGCGAGCGACGACAGACGTAGTCAATATAACTATTTTTTCAGCACTTTTGAAATGAACAGCGACATAATTCAGAACATGGGCCGTTCTTAGTGTTCGCCCTGTACACCAAGTCAGAACCGCAGGATAAATAAAGGGCAAATAAGCAGACAATGAAAGCTCTTACAACATTCAATGATAACATTTCTCTAAAACAGGCTATATGCTACACGTGCACCACCAAGTCAGAACAGTAGGCTAAGTTATGAAGGGGAAAAGGATTAAATTAGGGTGATGCACATGGGCTACGAACAGCTTAATACACAACAGACACTTAGTATTACTTTCTAAGCTACAGTATACACATCTCCCTGGCATATTACAGAATTTATGTAGCAGCATACAATACATTTTTGAACTCACCTTGTTGTGTTGTGCTCACTTGAACAGGAAGGTGGCGCTGCGGTCCATCTTGTTGGCAAATTTTGTCATGAAACTTTGTCATCAAAGTCTGTCATTCTCTGGATTTATGGTGCTTTCAAGACAACTGGGAACTCAGGAGGCCCTGGAGATGCTCGTTCAAAGTGTATTTTCCCAGTCGGAGCTAAAAAAAAAAATCCCTTAGTCACTGAAATCTGAGATTTCCCAGTTCCGAAGTTTCCAGTTGTTTTGAACGTGGCACAAGTTTTGCTGGATTGATAGCATAGCCAATGTATTCAACATTTTCTGGCCCGTGGTGTTGCGTGGGCCAGAAAAGCTTGGAAAAGAGACCCTTAAACCCAGACTTGGACCACACACCCTCTCCACCAAATAGCAGGGGAAGCAAAATAGTGATTGCTTTGCAACGCCTGCAGTTAGCCACTGATTCCTTCTAAACCACTCATTGTTGAATTTGCGATTTCCAACTTGCTGTGTAATGTTTATTTCCAATGGCCAATGAGCACTGATACGTTTTATCTATAATTTATCTTCGTATGACAAGGATTGAAAAGGATTTGCCTGTAGATTGTCGACTTGATTAATGACGACTGCTTGTCTAGCTTGCTAGCTAAGATTTTGAAAGTATGATATTGACATGATTTGACGTTATTTTATCTGTGGCCAATGACCTTCAGCTTTCTTGGATGGGCACTTCTAATGTAAATCTATGGCATCACCCAAGAGGGCTTGAACTTTTTAGCTCTCCCTGTAGATATGCAAGGACGTAGTGTTCCCGTGAGTGACCAGAACACTGGGCCAGTCACGGCACAACTAGAAAACATTACAAACCCATACGCTCCGTATTTTCCGCTGGCTGCCCCACCACCACAGAAAGCACTGAGCTAGGCTGAAACGCCTGCATTTTGGAGCTGCCTTACTCAAGAAAGCTAAACAGAGACCATGTTTGTATGCGGCTTTATTAACTCAATATAATTTTGCTTTGTTTGCAAACTGATATGTGACATGTATTAATGCCAAAATAACATGCAAAACGGGCAATTAAATAAATAAAAAATTGCTTAACGGGTGGGCCTGAAAACAGGTGGGGCTCTGCTCCACGTGCCCTGAATGATGGGCTGCTGACTGTATCATTAGACTTTAAAGCACCAAGTGCCTACATGTTACCAACTTGTCTCCCCCTCCTCTCCAGCTCCATGAGAGGTTTGAGCAGCTAAAGAGGATGCACCAGGAGGAGAAGAGGAATCTGGAGGAGAAGAGGAGCGATCTGGAGGAAGAGATGAACGCATTCAACAGGAGGAAGGTGGCAGCTGAGACGCTGATGGGTCAGTCTCTACAGGGATCCTCACAACCGTTCAGAAAGGACAAGAAGGACAAGAAGAAGTACGTATTTTCTTTCTCTCACTTATCCTCTCGGTCTCTCTCTCTCTCTCTCGGTCTCAGTCTCTGTGTGTCTCTCTCTCTCTCTCTCTCTCTCTCTCTCTCTCTCGGTCTGTCTCTGTGTGTGTCTCTCTCTCTCTCTCTCTCTCTCTCTCTCTCTCGGTCTCAGTCGCTGTGTGTGTCTCTCTCTCTCTCTCTCTCTCTCTCTCTCTCTCTCTCTCTCTCTCTCTCTCTCTCTCTCTCTCTCTCTCTCGGTCTCAGTCTCTGTGTGTGTCTCTCTCTCTCTCTCTCTCTCTCTCTCTCTCTCTCTCTCTCTCTCTCTCTCGGTCTCAGTCGCTGTGTGTGTCTCTCTCTCTCTCTCTCTCTCTCTCTCTCTCTCTCTCTCTCTCTCTCTCTCTCTCTCTCTCTCTCTCTCTCGGTCTCAGTCTCTGTGTGTGTCTCTCTCTCTCTCTCTCTCTCTCTCTCTCTCTCTCTCTCTCTCTCTCTCTCGGTCTCAGTCTCTGTGTGTGTCTCTCTCTCTCTCTCTCTCTCTCTCTCTCTCTCTCTCTCTCTCTCTCTCTCTCTCTCGGTCTCAGTCTCTGTGTGTGTCTCTCTCTCTCTCTCTCTCTCTCTCTCTCTCTCTCGGTCTCAGTCTCTGTGTGTGTCTCTCTCTCTCTCTCTCTCTCTCTCTCTCTCTCTCTCTCTCTCTCTCTCTCGGTCTCAGTCTCTGTGTGTGTCTCTCTCTCTCTCTCTCTCTCTCTCTCTCTCTCTCTCTCTCTCTCTCTCTCTCTCGGTCTCAGTCTCTGTGTGTGTCTCTCTCTCTCTCTCTCTCTCTCTCGGTCTCAGTCGCTGTGTGTGTCTCTCTCTCTCTCTCTCTCTCTCTCTCTCTCTCTCTCTCGGTCTCAGTCTCTGTGTGTGTCTCTCTCCTTTAGTTAATTTTTTTGTTGTGTTTATTATTCGGTCCATTGTTTCATATACTAGAGCTCTTGTGATATCTGGCATCTCCACTGCAAGTGTTAAATTCCAGAGGGTCCTTGAGGGTTTCAGGGTCAGGGTTTAGACCTGGATAACCAATTGACTCACTATAGCCAAGCTTCAACTGAGCAATACGCTATAGGAGCAGACTGATCTGCTTGTCTCTATGGAGTCGACACTCACACAGCACAGTTGCAGTCAGGAAGTGACTGATGATATAGCATTACAGTGCCAGGAGACATCTTGGCTTGGAAACTGTGATACAGGGGACAGATTGAGTCTGACATTGTGTGCCCAGACACTGGGGGAGGTCACAGTTTGCTTTGTCACCCACCGCCTGATGCTTGTGGTTCTGCAACACACACACACACATACAAACACATAAACACACACACACACTACACACTACCACCACCAGACCGTCTCTGCATAATGTGACCTGTCAGTCTGCATCTCAGCTAGGCTAGGCTGGGTCACTGGTGTTTATCTACACAATAGGAATTGATAGGGTAACACTAGTCTTTCCTCCCTGCCTCTGTGTATGATAACACATATTTTACTAGACTGTGATAACACTAGCTACATTTGAATGGTGTTATCATAGAGGCTGTGGACTGTATGTGTCATTCACTGTTTGGGCACTACCAGAGACCTATATATTTGTCTCTGGGTGACGCTTAAATGGTTCGGAGTGGTAGCCTATTCAGTTCAGTTAGACGTCTTAGATGGTAGCCTATTCAGTTCAGTTAGACATCTTAGATGGTAGCCTATTCAGTTCACAGTTAGACATCTTAGATGGTAGCCTATTCAGTTCAGTTAGACATCTTAGATGGTAGCCTATTCAGTTCACAGTTAGACATCTTAGATGGTAGCCTATTCAGTTCACAGTTAGACATCTTAGATGGTAGCCTATTCAGTTCACAGTTAGACATCTTAGATGGTAGCCTATTCAGTTCACAGTTAGACATCTTAGATGGTAGCCTATTCAGTTCACAGTTAGACATCTTAGATGGTAGCCTATTCAGTTCACAGTTAGACATCTTAGATGGTAGCCTATTCAGTTCACAGTTAGACATCTTAGATGGTAGCCTATTCAGTTCACAGTTAGACATCTTAGATGGTAGCCTATTCAGTTCACAGTTAGACATCTTAGATGGTAGCCTATTCAGTTCAGTTAGACATCTTAGATGGTAGCCTATTCAGTTAGACATCTTAGATGGTAGCCTATTCAGTTAGACATCTTAGATGGTAGCCTATTCAGTTCAGTTAGACATCTTAGATGGTAGCCTATTCAGTTCAGTTAGACATCTTAGATGGTAGCCTATTCAGTTCAGTTAGACATCTTAGATGGTAGCCTATTCAGTTAGACATCTTAGATGGTAGCCTATTCAGTTCAGTTAGACATCTTAGATGGTAGCCTATTCAGTTCAGTTAGACATCTTAGATGGTAGCCTATTCAGTTCAGTTAGACATCTTAGATGGTAGCCTATTCAGTTAGACATCTTAGATGGTAGCCTATTCAGTTAGACATCTTAGATGGTAGCCTATTCAGTTAGACATCTTAGATGGTAGCCTATTCAGTTCAGTTAGACATCTTAGATGGTAGCCTATTCAGTTCAGTTAGACATCTTAGATGGTAGCCTATTCAGTTAGACATCTTAGATGGTAGCCTATTCAGTTCAGTTAGACATCTTAGATGGTAGCCTATTCAGTTCAGTTAGACATCTTAGATGGTAGCCTATTCAGTTCAGTTAGACATCTTAGATGGTAGCCTATTCAGTTCAGTTAGACATCTTAGATGGTAGCCTATTCAGTTAGACATCTTAGATGGTAGCCTATTCAGTTCAGTTAGACATCTTAGATGGTAGCCTATTCAGTTCAGTTAGACATCTTAGATGGTAGCCTATTCAGTTCAGTTAGACATCTTAGATGGTAGCCTATTCAGTTCAGTTAGACATCTTAGATGGTAGCCTATTCAGTTCAGTTAGACATCTTGCATAAAAAAGAAGCATAGTTACACGCTACTGTCTGTGATTCTATCCCAGTGTCAGCCTGTCTATTGTAATGGAATAATGGTCTCACTCCTCAGACCTCAGAGACTTGTTTTGACATTTAACTTAATAGAGACTCGATGACAGGAATTGTTAAGAAGCACGCTGATGAGGAGGAGAAAGTGTGACGAAATGTGAGGAAATAAGAAGGTTGACTATTGACTACGACTCTGATGACTCGTTAATGTGAAAGTTATAGTGCCCTCTACTGGACACTTCCCATATTTCATAATATAACCATTTGTGCGAAGATGGACGTATCATATAACAGTTTTGTTCACTATGTAAAACCTGAAACGGTAATGATGTTGAAATAATTGCGATCATTGCTAAACGCAGCGTTCTCAACCTAGTATTTGTTTTTACATACGATATTTTTCTTTGATTTTCCAACTCATTTATCAAATTCTATACAAGTTCCTTTTACCATATTTTTACCATATTTTTTTGCCATATTTTCTTTCTTCCCTCTTTCAGTTGATTCATGGCCGCGCAGCAACACCAAGGCAACCAGGAATGTGTATCTTCATCACCATGGGAACAAGGGACTTATTTTTATCTTCACTTTTATCTTCAGGGACTATTTTAATTCTGAAATTGTACGAATGGCCTCAGTGACACACCTCTTTGACACTACATGTGAGAGAGATGTGTGATGATGAGCTGGCTGTGAACCCCTATGTGTATTCAAGGATCAGAAAAGTGACCCATACACAATGGACTTTATGAATACGTCCCAAATGGCACACTATTCCCTGCAGTATATAGTGTACTACTTTTGACCAGGAACAATAGGGTGTCATTTGGGACACCTATTATCTCCGGTGCTGACTCCACTAGAGTCAGCAATGTGAAAAGCACTGTGAAAAGAAAATCTGAACTCTGTTATGACAACTTAGCATCTGTTGTTTTACATTCTTGGTGTGAACGTGTGTCCATCTACCATGGGAAACGTACCATGGGAAACGTACCATGGGGAAAGTCTAATAATTAATCCATTGCTGTCTTACATTAATACAGAACTTGTATACTGTATATGAATATATGCATATTAATACTATATTTGTTTTTTTTATATATATATATATTAAGAAGTAGTTTATGATGCTGTAGCTAGGTAGAGTACAGTATATTTAATAATAATTTATTACGTTTCTATAGCGCTTTTCAAAGAATCTCAATGTGCTTCAAAAACAAACAAGCAATATATAACAGAAGGATTTAACCCCTTATTTTTGGCACTAAAAAGTCGCTCTACATACATACATACATACACACACCCGATCGATCAAAAGTATGTGGACACCTGCTCGTCGACTATCTCATTCCAAAATCTTGGGCATTAATATGGAGTTGGTCCCCCCCCCCTGCCCTTTGCTGCTATAACAGCCTCCACTCTTCTGGGAAGGCTTTCCAGTAGATGTTGGAACATTGCTGCGGGGACTTGCTTCCATTCAGCCACAAGAGCATTAGTGAGGTTGTGCACTGGTGTTGTGCGATTAGGCCTGGCTCGCAGTCTGCGTTCCAATTCTTCCCAAAGGTGTTCGATGGGGTTGAGGTCAGGGCTCTGTGGAGGACAGTCAAGTTTTTCCACACTAATCTCGACAAACCATTTCTGTATGGACCTTGTTTTGTGCATGTCATGCTGAAACAAGAAAGGACCTTCCTCAAACTGTTGCCTCAAGGTTGGTTAGCATAGAATCATCTAGAATGTCATTGTATAATGTAGCGTTAAGATTTCCCTTCACTGTAACTAAGGGGCCCGAACCATGAAAAACAGCCCCAGACCATTATTCCTCCACCAAACTTTACAGTTGGCATTATGCATTGGGGCAGGTAGCGTTCTCTTGACATCTGCCAAACCCAGTTCTGTCTGTCGGACTGCCAGATAGTGAAGCGTGATTCATCACTCTGGAGAACGAGTTTCCACTGCTCCAGAGTCCAGTGGCGGCGAGCTTTACACCACTCCAGCCGATACTTGGCATTGCACATTGTGATCTTAGGCTTGTGTGAGGCTGCTCGGTCATGGAAACCCATATAATGAAGCTCCCGATGAACAGTTATTGTGCTGACATTGCTTCCAGAGGCAGTTTGGAACTCGGTAGTGAGTGTTGCAACCGAGGACAGATGATATTTACGCGCTACGGGATTCAGCACTCCGCGGTCCCGTTCTGTGAGCTTGTGTGACCTACCACTTCGTGGCTGAGCCGTTGTTGTGCCTAGACGTTTCCACTTCACAATAACACTTACAGTTGACCAGGGCAGCTCTAGCAGGGCAACATTTTTACAAACTGACTTGTTGGAAAGGTGGCATCTTATGACGGTGCCACGTTGAAAGTCACTGAGCTCTTCAGTACAGGCTATTCTACTGCCAATGTTTGCCAGTTGTGATTTCATGGCTGTGTGCTCGATTTTATACACCTGTCAGCCACTAATTTGAAGGGGTGTCCACATACTTTTGTGTGTATATACACTACCGGTCAAAAGTTTTAGAACACCTACTCATTCAAGGGTTTTTCTTTATTTTGACTATTTTTTACATTGTAGAATAATAGTGACGACATCAAAACTATGTAATAACATATGGAATAACATAGTAACCAAAAAAGTGTCTAAATATATTTTATATTTGATATTCTTCAAATAGCCACACTTTGCCTTGATGACAGCTTTGCACACTCTTGGCATTCTCTCAACCAGCTTGATGAGGTAGTCACCTGGAATGCATTTCAATTAACAGGTGTGCCTTAAGTAGATTTGTGGAATTTCTTTCCTCTTTAATGCATTTGAGCCAATCAGTTGTTTTGTGACAAGGTAGGGGTGGTATACAGATGATGGCCCTATTTGGTAAAAGACCAAGTTCATATTATGGCAAGAACAGCTCAAATAAGCAAAGAGAAACAACAGTCAATTACTTTAAGACATGAAGGTTGGTCAATACGGAACATTTCAAGAACTTTGAACAGTCCTCCCGGGTGGTGCAGTGGTTAAGGGTGCTGCACTGCAGTGCCAGCTGTGCCACCAGAGACTCTGGGTTCGTGCCCAGGCTCTGTCATAATCGGCCGTGACCGGGAGGTCCGTGGGGCGACGCACAATTGGCCTAGCGTCGTCCGGGTTAGGGAAGGTTTGGCCGGTAGGGATATCCTTGTCTCATCGCGCACCAGTGACTCCTGTGGCGGGCCGGGCGCAGTGCGCGCTAACCAAGGTTGCCAGGTGCACTGTCTTTCCTCCGACACATTGGTGCGGCTGGCTTCCGGTTGGATGGCGCTGTGTTAAGAAGCAGTGCGGCTTGGTTGGGTTGTATATCGGAGGACGCATGACTTTCAACCTTTGTATCTCCCGAGCCCGTACGGGAGTTGTAGCAATGAGACAAGATAGTAGCTACTAAACAATTGGATACCACGAAATTGGGGAGAAAAAGGCTCTCATGAGGACCTCCACAGGAAAGGAAGACCCAGAAGACCTCTACAGAGGATACGTTCACCAGAGTTGTCAGTCTCAGAAATTGCATCCCAAATAAATGCTTCAGAGTTCAAGTAACAGACACATCTCAACATCAACTGTTCAGAGACTGCATGAATCAGGCCTTCATGGTCAAATTGCTGCAAAGAAACCACTACTAAAGGACACCAATAAGAAGAAGAGATTTCCTTGGGCCAAGAAACACGAGCAATAGACATTCGACCGGTGGAAATTTGTCCTTTGGTCTGGAGTCCAAATTGTAGATTTTTGGTTCCATCCACCGTGTCTTTGTGAGACACGGTGTGGGTGAACGGATGATCTCCACATGTGTATTTCCCACCGTAAAGCATGGAGGAGGAGGTGTGGGGGTGCTTTACTGGTGACACGGTCTGAGATGTATTTAGAATTCAAGGCACACCTTACCAGCATGTCTACCACAGAATTCTGCAGCGATACGCCATCACATCTGGTTTGGGTTTAGTCCCACTATCATTTGTTTTTCAGCAGAACAATGACCCAACACACCTCCAGGCTGTGTAAGGGCTATTTTACCAAGAAGGAGAGTGATGGAGTGCTGCATCAGATGGCCTGGCCTCCACAATCTCCCGACCTCAACCCAATTGAAATGGTTTGGGATGAGTTGGACCGAGGAGTGAAGGAAAAGTGGCCAACAAGGGCTCAGCATATGTGGGAACTCCTTCAAGACGGTTGGAAAAACATTCCAGGTGACGCTGCAATCTGACGCTGTCATCAAGGCAAAGGGTGGCTATTTGAGAAATCTCAAATATAAAATAATCAATTTTATTGATTTTTTTGGGGGGTTAATACATGATTCCATGCGCTTTATTTCATAGTGTTGATGTCTTTACCATTATTCTACAATGTTGGAAAAGGTTAAAAAAAATAAAGAAAAACCCTTGAATGAGTAGGTGTTTTGACTTTTGACCGGTAGTGTATGTGTACATTTTACAGGAGATCTATGCTTAGGCTGCTATTAGGGCTCCATGGCAACTATACTATGCAATAAGGGTGAAAGCTACCATTCTATACAATTGAATTAAATATGCAAAAGGAGCTATGGCATACAGAGCTGTAGAACATGCCTCTGACTGCTGTTTGTTCTCTGAATGTTACTGTTAAAGGGAGAGAGAAGACCTCTGTATGCCTTTTCATTCCAATAAAGAAGTAAAACGGTGTTCACTTGGGCCGTGTATGCATCGCTCTGGGACTTCAGAAGGTGAATCATGGATTTATCAATGGCGTATATTTATAGCCTATATATTAATGTATAAATCGAATTCCTGAGTTTTACCAGCCACACGGATCACTTCTCTGTCCTGTATCGCTTGGCTGACGACTCAAACTGAAGTCTTCCGTTGCTCTATCGTTCACTATGTAGTTCAGTCTGAGACTGCCGTCATTGAAGTCGTTTGTGGTGACGTCAAAATGAGGGGGGTTGTACAAAATATAGTCAGTCATCAGCGATTGGATCATCTCTAACCAATCAGAGTATCAAAGCCAATGACACGTTTTAAAAACACTGCTTTAACTAAGTATGTTCTGGCCCAACACATCGGTTTCAGGGACCAATCAGAAATCCGTTCTAGACATCGTCTGGGAGTTACTCAGATCCAGACTCATTGCTGAGAGGAAGCTAACGTCTGTGGGCGTAGCGTAGCATTTGGCCGGCGCAAGGAGGTTGGGTAGCTGCATGATCACATGTAGTAGGGCATCTTTAAAATACCCAAAACCTGGTTGTCTGTGGTGTTAACCAAGACCTGGTTGTCTGTGATGTTAACCAAGACCTGGTTGTCTGTGATGTTAACCAAGACCTGGTTGACTGTGATGTTAACCAAGACCTGGTTGTCTGTGGTGTTAACCAAGACCTGGTTGACTGTGATGTTAACCAAGACCTGGTTGACTGTGATGTTAACCAAGACCTGGTTGACTGTGGTGTTAACCAAGACCTGGTTGACTGTGATGTTAACCAAGACCTGGTTGACTGTGGTGTTAACCAAGACCTGGTTGACTGTGGCGTTAACCAAGACCTGGTTGACTGTGATGTTAACCAAGACCTGGTTGACTGTGATGTTAACCAAGACCTGGTTGACTGTGATGTTAACCAAGACCTGGTTGTCTGTGATGTTAACCAAGACCTGGTTGTCTGTGATGTTAACCAAGACCTGGTTGTCTGTGATGTTAACCAAGACCTGGTTGACTGTGATGTTAACCAAGACCTGGTTGACTGTGATGTTAACCAAGACCTGGTTGTCTGTGATGTTAACCAAAACCTGGTTGACTCTGGTGTTTGTGGGTCAAAGTTTATTTTCTTCTCCCAACCCTGCATTTCCCCCACCAATTACTTTAATCTGATTTTATTTTAACCTGAGTGCTAGTCTGTTTGTGCTATCATGCCTACTGTAACGTGTATGTATGGCTTGACAATGAGCAGTGGAGTATACAAGAGCACAAACAGGTTTGTCACCAGGCTAGTTTTTATTGGGTTATCTGAGTTACATAAGGGAGATTTTGTTTTATTGTTCCCAGGCAATGAATCAATGAATAGCAGGTATTGTCATAGTATTAACCTGCTTCAAGCGAGGGGTAATTATGTAGTGAACAATTCGTCTTGTGATTGGCACATGCAAAATACTGGTCCTTTTTAAAAAACTAGCTTACGTGTAGCCTACTTTTAGTTATATAATCGTCACGTCCATGAATGTACCGTAAACAATTCCCATTGAGTATAGGTTCAGAGAATGTCAAAGTAGTATAGTTTGTCAAGTAGTATGGGCTAATGTTCTGTTAATGCATTATAACTTTCCTGGGCATGCAGTATGTATGCTTGTGTATGCTAGCCTGCCTGCTTGTCTCCTGTTCAAATCAATGACCTTTTTCTTTTTTCTTCTCATAGCTTCTTTAGTCTTCCGTCTGCGTGCTCCCTAACAGCAGGAAGGAATTTAAATTAGAAGACTGACTTTCTACCACGCCAAAAGGATGGCTGTTTTATTCTTCCCCTATTGACAATTAACAATCTATTGAGCTTACTATTTTTTACAGTGTGATTCGAAGCTACATTTTTGTAAAAAAATATTTGTTGCATCCTAAATGGCACCCTATTCCCTATAATGTGCCCTACTTTTGACCTAAGCCTCTGGTTAAAAATAGTGCATTACAAAAGGAATAGAGTGCCATTTGGGATGCAATTCCTTGCTGTGCTGTGCTCTCCTTCCTGAACTCTTCAAGGGATGTTCTTACCTAATACCTAGTCTGGGAGTCTTCCATACAGCTCAGCATATTAGTACACACGTTCTCTAATAGTCAGAAAGTATATAGGCTATATATATATATAGGGCTATAAAGTAGTGCATTATATTGGGGATGCAACTTTGGTTGAATAAAAGCTGATGCTCTATAGCATGCTTCTCTGCATGACATTTTCCACATGACTTTCTTCAATAAGCATAAGATAACTAGCCGAGGTGCCAGTCTGTTTCTGTTCTAGAAAGCAGTTGGTAAGAGAGCAGTAACCGACTGGCATTCAGGCTGCAAGACAACCATTTTCAGATTAAAATCCCCCAGAGTTTATTAAGTAGTTCATTAGGTTAATAAATGTGTTTTCCATGCTGTTGTCAGGGTTTATTTACCCTGACTGTTCTATGTGTTGACTAGTGACTCGTCTTATTCCACTGAAAATCTGTAAGACTTTTATTAAGGACGCTGCAACCTGCAAGAGGTTGTTACGGTTGTCTATTTATAAGAAATAAGAACTTTATTTAACAAACTGTGACTCTGTGGAATACGATCTATGGATTAGTCTACCTACTTAAATAGTAGTGATCTTTGTGCTATGGTGGTTGGGATTGTATCATTTGATGGCTATAGATCAACCACCAAGGTGTATTTGTCTGAAATTAAGAACAATATTCCAGAAGAACAAAATGAGCTTCTTTCAATTGTTATTTGAAATTTACACTAAAACTACAAAATATAAATGTTATCCTAAAGTGTCCAAGATTATAGTTAAACAATCTTTAAAATAAGTTGTCTTATAGAAGTGATTGATTATACCCTATCTCCTTTAGATTTGTATTTGCTCGCTATTTAATAAAGCTACTTTGAAAAATGTTTTCACCTCCTCTTTCATTCAATGTTCATGAATACATTCTGACAGCTCTTAAGTTTGGTTTGTACCTCTTCTCATGTCGACACAGGCTAATAGGGTGTCAAAGCACCACCGCACTCTCTCCGCCTTGAGCCCCTGGCTTTCTAGACTGTTCTGGAGTCCAGAGCAATGACTGAATGGTCCAGGCACAGAGTTACTGGTTTCCTGTTACCAAATAGTGTACCTTTTCTGAATGATTGGTTTTACATCCGTTGTGAAAATGTTACAGAAGACAATCGGTGAATGGTTGTTTGGAACTAAATGCACAATGGTTCATAAATAATTGACATGCACTACATTTATGGAAACTCAATTTATAACAGTAGTTTGACACACTGCACATGCCTAATGGTTCTAAAGATGCCATTTACATTGTGCAACAATAGACCGTGTGCAACAAACTGTTCGGCGTGTCCACAATATGGCCTAACACATATCCTGGAGATAGGACAGGGAGTTCGAAAGGAACTCTGTGCGTTCCAAGGTGCCGGGGCTCGTTCTTTCTCCAAAGGCCTGCCTCTACTCTCCCCATGACAACATAACCCCACCCACTACTGTGAAGGGTGTGACTTTCTTGCTGATGGATGGGTTTTTATCGAATGAAAACGGAGAAGTAGGGTGTGTCGTTTCACCACTGGCCAATTAGACCTTGCTATTTTTGGGCATGGTCTTGGAGTAGTACTAAAGGCTGAAAAACCCTTTTCTTTCGCCTTACGCCAAGGGTAAGGGGTGTGCATAGGAGGTCAAATTAAATTTGCTAAATGCTTTCTTATTTAAAGTACCTACTGTAATCTGTTCCTGTAACTATTGTCTTTTATACGTTTGGATACGTTCCACTGCAACAACCAACGCTCCTCATATCAAATACAAGGTAAGAGCACTCATTTTCACCATAATACATCTTTCTCGTTGACTTCCAGGCGCCAGTTACAATGGTGAACCGTGTCGTTATGTAGCCATATTGTTTCAACGATATCCTACACGGTCGTTTAGTTATTTTGGATGTTGTAGCCTTAACGGGTTACCGGTTTATTTTGCCATGGCCTACTGTCCTTTTGCTGTGCCTTCAACTCATAAAAGCGCCGGTTTTGTGAATAATCTCTGTTGTAGATGCAATTTTAACAATAACATCCAATTGATAATGCAGACACTTGTTGTTTGGATCAGAAATATGTATACGTTGTTGTAGTATTAGCTGCGTTTAAGTCGCTACCGTCGGTGTTTCGGATCCTCCATTGGTCTCTATGGGCAGGGAACATGTCCTGACACATCACGCAGACCTCGCTGCGTAATGACGCAGGCTCCTTCACTTTATTTGTTCACATCTCACACTAGTAAAGATTTGTCGTTTTTCTATTTTTAAATGGTATTGGTTTATTGTTCATTTCAATTGGATTGCTAACGGTTTACACAGAGATACTTATATCATTTGACGGGTGTATGTGATAGACGAGCTACTTTTCTAACATGTCCAGACATGTCCCATGTAGTAAGTTGCCACCCCCTATAGTAGGTTTCAGACCAGTTCGATCCAGTTCGTTACATATTCATGGTGACCGGGGAGAAGGACATGACGATATACTGTAATCAGCTAGCTCAGGGGACTTGAACCGTATCTTACCCAGGGACCCCCTCCCAGGTAAACCGGCGATCCAGGAACCCACATCATACGTCTAATCATCAGGTGAATTATAATGGCAAGGACAAGTAATCAACATTTGAGAAATACTTTATTTTGTAGGTACTTTCCATTATTTTTGATCTCTCCACATTATATGATTGGAAGAGGAAATGTCAACTCTAACATGGGGTATTAGCTAGAAAGGCAACTCAAAACACATTTTCGCTAAGAGCAGAGTTTGAGCTCTATCTTTGTTTTGTTTTTTAAAGTCACAGCTTACCAGCAGCCAGTGGCTGGCACTGGTAGCCTAAAAGCCTTTTCAAAGCCTAAATCAGATACTCCAGTGAGTGTAATGGGCGCAATATTAGGAGTAATAGCTTTGGGCAGTAACTTCCCCAAAATATTCACACGTTTCCAACATACCAGTACCGTTGTGACACATACTGCCAAAACATCTCAAAACTTGTTTTAAGTAGGCTAGGCTACTCATGGTTTATGTGAAATATTATCAATACTATCACTCTTCTTACACAGACGTAACGAAATGGTTACTGTCCTAACTGGAAAAATATTAATATTTAAGGTCTTATTCGGGTGTGTTCCAACGGGAATCTGTTCGAAAAGCTTCGTAAATAACAAGGTTGCCAACAAACAACGCATACGAAGTTTTTTCACCTAACGCGTTAATTCCGAAAAATGTCTGTCCTCACTCTGGTAGCCCATGGACAGACATTACGAATAAGCTACGTGGTGGGTTGATGCCTATTCGGCAGCTAGTTAGCTAGGTTAATTATTTGTGCTACTTTTGTATGCATTGTTCGTTGGCATCCTTGTACCTTACCAAGTTTTTGGAACAGATTCCTGTTGGAACGTTACACAAATGATACCCACCCCTCTTATGAATCAATTCCCTTGAATTAATAATGTACTTTAATAGTGGCATAACTACATTCTCTCCTCTCCATAGATGCTTCACACAGTGACTGGACCAGGGGCTCTGGCCTTTGCTGTGCAGTTGAAAGCTTTGACTGACCAGGAGTTCAGGTACCAGCCCAAGCTGAGCGGGCTGAGGATCATTGAGACGGCCCATGACAACGGCCTGAGGATGACCGCCCGGCTCAGGGAGTACGAGGTGAAGGACCTCCTGTCTCTGACCAGGTTCTTTGGCTTCAGCGCAGAGACCTTCTCCCTGGCCGTCAACCTGCTGGACCGCTTCCTCGCTGTAATGAAGGTAAAGCCTGGACATCAGACAGGGTTTGATTAGGAATTATTCCAATCTGTCTTTTTATTCATTTGGTTTTAGCTGAGTAAGCAAGGGAAGGGAAACAAATGACTGTTGGTGCAAGACTGTAAAATCACATGTCTATTCTGTAATATCAGAATCTTGTACAGGCTCTTCACTGTGAAAATATTTCAACGATTACCCCTAAAATGAATGACATTCAAGAACTCTCATTTTAAACATAACCTTTAACCTTTCTCCCATCTCCAGATCCAGCCGAAGCACCTGTCATGCGTGGGCCTGTCCTGTTTCTACATCGCTGTGAAGACCACGGAGGAGAAGAAGAATGTCCCCATGGCCAACGAGTTGATCCGGATCAGCCAGAACCGCTTCACTGTGTCTGACATGATGAGGATGGAGAAGATCATTCTGCAGAAACTCTACTGGAAGGTCAAAGCCCCCACAGCCCTCTACTTCCTCAGGCTGTTTTACAGCCGGATACAGGACACGCTTGAAGATGACGGGTACGATGACTTGGACGGTACACTGTATATATCAAGGGTGTCAAACATATGGCATTCGGCCTGTGGGTGTTTTGAATAAAATAAGATACTAACTCAATATACTTTAAAATGACAAATGGTAGAAAGGATAATGGACCTACACTCATAGTTTAACTGTGTCCAGTTCACTAATAATCACCTGATTTTAGTGCGCCCCTCCGGTCTTCGTGGGAGACCGAATGTGGCCCCCGGTGCTAAATGAGTTTGACACCCCTGATAGATAACCGTATATCAGGCTATTTTGAGATGCCCACAGTGTGATTTAATACGTTTTTTCATAATTAGGAATATTGTTTAAATACCTGCAGTCAACTTGTGCGCTAGGTTAGTAGATAAATCAGCTGTTGTGTTATTTGTTCATTATAAAGCCGTTCCACAAAGCAGCTGATTGAGCCTGTCTGGCGGCTTGTGTTCAAACATGCTGTGAATACGCTCTAAAAGTAGTGGCTGGATATCAGGGGGATTTGGATAATGTGGATGAAGTTGATGCATTTAACTAAAACTCAGTTTCACATATGTACTCTACTAGTCAAAAGTTTGGACTCCTACTTGTCCAGGGGTTTTTCTTAATTCTTTACCATTTTTCTACTTTGTAAAATACTAGTGAAGACGTCACAAAACTATGAAATAACACATGGAATCATGTATTAACAAAAAAGTGTTAAATGAAAATATATTTTAGATTCTTCAAAGTAGCCACCCTTTGCCTTGACAGCTTTGCACACTCGGCATTCTCTCAACCAGCTTCATGAGGTAGTCACATGGAATGCATTTCAATTAACAAGTCCATATTATGGCATGGTCTGTATATCACCACCCCTGTTGCGTTTCATATTTTTGTTCAGTGCATCGTGTCATTTACATATGACAATTTCCCTTTCTCTTATTTATGCCTTACTCTACAAGCAACTTAATGTATTAAAACAAATTCTCTCTCCATAGCAAGGAGATCATGAACGTTGAGAGACTAGAAGCACAGCTGAAAGCCTGCCATTGCTCTTTCACTTTCTCCAAAGTCAAGGTAAGATACTGTAGTTCTCAGTGTCAAAACAAATGTGTTTGTCTAATTCAGAATATCTCAATACTATGTGTCAAGGAAAACCAATTTAACTTGACTATAAAATACAGGAGCAAGGGGCATGTAGGCAAGTTCATGTTGTGACATTGGATCTCTGCCTATTTTGGGCACTTGGGACATGTAGGTTAGTTCATGTTGTGACATTGCATCTCGGCCTATTTTGGGCACTTGGGATATGTAGGTTAGTTCATGTTGTGACATTGCATCTCGGCCTATTTTGGGCACTTGGGATATGTAGGTTAGTTCATGTTGTGACATTGCATCTCGGCCTATTTTGGGCACTTGGGATATGTAGGTTAGTTCATGTTGTGACATTGCATCTCGGCCTATTTTGGGCACTTGGGAAAGGGGTTGATGAGCTTTGAGGGTGAAAGACATACTCAAAATAGTTTCAAACCGACTGTAAAATGTATCTATAAAAAGATCACTCTTAATATTTAGTTTCCATACTAACCTAATTTCTTTCTTCCCCCTCTTTCTCGCTCCACAGCCCTCTCTGCTTGCCCTGTCCTTGTTGGCCTTGGAGCTTCAGGAGCAGCATGACCATGAGCACATAGACAAGCTGTTCAACACCTTCCAGTGTCTACAGCAGCAACTCACTGTGAGTGTTTACTGTCTAGCCAGCTAGCCTAATCTCCGATCTGTTTGTACTGTCTTGCTTCTGTTGTCACACCAAACATTGGGAATAGCTATTGGCAAGAGGTTACAAAAAGATCTGGGATTCAGGCTACCACCCCAGTGTCATCACTCCCCAAACATGTCTGTTGTAACAGGATACTAAATATGTGTAGTATCAGGGTAGTAACAGGGTTTTGTTCATTAGGGCATACAACAGTAAATGTTTGAAATGGAAAACGAGAGGGAAGACACACTCAAATAAAACAAGTTCCTTATTGGACTAGCCCAAGGTCCCCCCTCCACCCTGTTTGGTGCCTAATGAACACAACCCAGCATCGGAAGGTGTTCTGTCCCGAATGGAGCCCTATGGGCCTGGTCAAAAGTATTGCAGTCGCTACAGAGAATAAGGTGTCCTTTGAGCCACATCACCGTTGGCTATGTGGTGGAGCTCTGCGGCGTGGTGGAGCTCTGCGGCGTGGTGGAGCTCTGCTCAACGGATTACCTAATGTTGAGGGTTCATGGCAAATGTAGGCAAGTTGATTGAACATGTAGGGCATGTTCCATTTTAGAACCTTTGGAATTGGGAACATTCTCTGGGTTGTTAATGATACAGAAAGGGGGAAACGGACCAACAAAAGCTCTCTGACAGGGTTTTAAATTAAATTGCTGCTCGGACGTGCTGCATGATAATTCTGTTTTTCCTCTCCCCGTTTCTTCGTATTTCCTCAGGTCCGAGAAGGAGACCTGGTTATCGTGACAGAGTTGGTTATGAAGTGTCTGATTGAGTATTCAACCACCAGGGTGTCCAGGCCCAACAGCCAGAGGCTTCGTTGGATACTCTCTGGCAGAACGCAACGCATGTTGAAACACAGCTACTACAAGATCGCCCATATGCCCACAATCCCCGAGTCCGCCTACTGAACCCTGGGGCTGGGTGACCACTGATACAAAAGTAGGAGTACACCGATACAAAAGGAGAAGTAGGTTACCACCTCTTCTCCCCTAAAAACATTTAGTTTTTCAGTTTAAATGGGGGAGGAAAAAAATTGCCTAAAAGCCCCCCCAAAAAAACTACAACTTCTTGTACTCTACTGTTGCTACGTGGTCACCTACCTCCATCACTAACCCATTTCCCTTACAGAACTGCATTATGGATGATGCAGTTCTTTAAGGGGAAAACCTGTAACAAACTTATTTCCCCCTTTCTCCTGGTTTTTGTTCTCGTGGTACTTTTTGAATAAGCTCACTATTTATTAGCCTACATCTGCTTCATTGACTAAGTGTGCATCTGAAATGGCACCCTATTCCCTATATAGTGCACTACTTTTGATAAGAGCTGATTTTGTTCTTTGAAGGGAATAGGGTGCCATTGAGAAGGCACACTAAGGGAGTAATGCCCGGTCAAGAGTGGGTTTAATCCGCTGCCATCTAGCGAAGGTTAAATCCTTCCTGGTTGAAATGCTTGCACGCGTGTATACAGTATGTTCTTATCTGAATCAGTACCAACATGAATACTCTGCATAGTATTCTATCGTGGTTGCTGGTTTTAAGCAATGAAGTATAGAACCGCCTAGGTCCTCAGTCCACTATGTGGAAGAGGAGGGAGAAGGGTTTTGTGAAAATGCAAAAACAATGGAACCAAGAAATCGGACCCAAACCCCTTAACTTCCACCCTAGGTTGATGAACTGGCCTAAATGCACACTCCTCTACCCAAGGTGACCGCTTCCTTTTTTACTATTGAAATATTGATGTTTTTTTTGTACTTGTGGAGGACGTTTGAGGTTTCCTCGGTGACGTCGGCGAGGTTTCCTCGGTGACGTCGGCGAGGTTTCCTCGGTGACGTCGGCGAGGTTTCCTCGGTGACGTCGGCGAGGTTTTTAGCTTGCAGGTTAGCATGCTGAAACTGGCTGTGGATGACATGGTATCCCACTAGGGTGCCATTTTGGACACGACCACTATCTTCTAATGTAATGTTAACTATTACTAACAACGGTTACTAACAACGATCACATAATGCGATGTTGAATTACCTTGATTTGTGGCAAAATCTTAGCCTTTAGAAAACAACCATTTGAAAAATGCACTCTTAAGTCACTTAGGTAAGCACAGTAGATATGAAATTAAGTTAGTTTGTGATTTGCATTTGCTAGACCATTTGCATTTGACCATAGGCCCCACAATTGATCTGAAAAATGAAGTTGTTCGTTAAAGAATTTGATGTTTTGGAATTTAAAAACTTTTCCTTAAAATTGGATTTACACCACCTGTTCAACCCATGTGTTTACACCTTTCAATAAAACTATATTGAAAAGCTGTTTGGTTGCACTGTCAAATGTTCTGAAACCACATCCATCAAAACAACTTTTCAGCCATTTATTATAAAGCCACAGCAGAATTTCCATACCGACAGCTATTTAACTGAATTGTGGCAATGCAGTCTGAAAGGTTTGGCAGAATACAAAAAAAAAAGCCAATCCTAAATGTATACAAGGGTTGAAAGAAAAGGCAGGATGTGGGTTTATACAGTTATGGCTTATAGTTTCAAATTATAGAATATTCTAATCATTGTCTGATCTTTGCCCAAAGGCAACTGCTCATCCTGCACTGAGTTCATAACCAAAGCGGGAAGGTGGTAATAAGTTGTGAAGTTGAAAATATCAGTTGGCTGCATTCATATGCTTTGAACGGTTGAGAAACACCATGCTTGTAAACAAGTGTTCAAAAACATTTAGATTTAACTGCTGAAAATGTCATTTAATTTGTAGGTGACGAGAGGTCAGCATGTGGGACGAGTCGGTGCTCAGGGATGATAGCCGATATAACAAGTACTTTCCCACCAGTAATTACCAGTTGGAGGGGCCTTAACGGATTTTCCCCAGTCGTATGTTGTAAATACCACCTTCCCACTTGGTTATAAACACAGCACAATCTCTTCACCCCCTAGGCCTTAGCAAGCCTCAACAGTGTCCATTTGACAGTCTCGGACATAGTGTACAGTGGGGTGGGTCCCCTTTGCTGTTTAACAACTGTCACTTCTGCAAGCTGGAGAAGTCTGGACCACCACCTGCAAAGTTCCCAGAGATCTCTGCTCCACTGAAGTCAAAGCCAGGGTTCTGTTGACACAGTGGGAAGTGACCCAGCAACATTAATTTAATGTAGAGAGAGAGCCTGCATGTTAATATGCCTCCATCTATCCATGTTTTACAGATTAATGTGGATGAAGGAAAGAGGCCATTGAGAAGTGTAGTCAAGTGTTTTAGGCTCCGTGTGGGACTGTCTCGTATGACTCACCTCTCTCTGGAACCTCTCCAGAGTTAGTTTCCTCTGCATCTGGTCCTGGAGCCAGGCATCAGCACAGTACTCTCCCTCTA
The DNA here is from genome assembly GCF_057628025.1 of Oncorhynchus mykiss. NCBI lineage: Eukaryota > Metazoa > Chordata > Actinopteri > Salmoniformes > Salmonidae > Oncorhynchus > Oncorhynchus mykiss. The sequence goes on along the minus strand of NC_143046.1, from coordinate 9,947,672 downwards.
GCAGAGAGGACCAGCAGTTACCTGCCTCCCTGTTCGTCTTCATCAGCACGATACGAATCAGACACTTGTCCTCTGGAAAAGACGTGTGGAGGGGGAGAGTATTAACTTTATCTACCTCACTTCCTTTGGCAATGTTAACACGTTTCCCATGCCAATAAAGCCCTTGAATTGAATTGAGTGATCGCTTAGGCTTTATTTTCAACCAATATCTGCTAATGACTTCTCCACGGGATGGGGAGTGAAAAACTGATTTATGATGCAAGGTTTACATTCAACCATTGTGTTGATTTGAATTAGTAGAAACCCACCTAATGTCCACGTTCCTTCATCCGCAACAGTGATGCCAAATAATTTACCCTGGAAGTACAAGAGACATGACTATGAGCAAACACGTAATTAAAAATGGACCAATAAGCTTGCAGTTTACAATCACATGACTACACAAATTCACCTGGATCTAGCATATACGGGTTTGCCAGAAAACAGTATTTAACCCAACTTCCATTTCCTCTGGGAACACCTGCTACGTTAGGCTGACCTGAATCAGAGAGAAGCACCTTCACCAAGAAACCATTCTGTAGATAACGTGTACTTGGGAATATACATGTCGTGGTAATTATCTGGGAGTCACCTATGCAGGTAAAACGAGATGAGTTTTGGAAGGATGGCCTCAGCATGTACACATTTGATTACATGGAGGAAAGTCACGCTTTTCCCAATTGCAGTCAAGGAGAGGGACCCAGGGGAGGGTCATAATTTATGAAATGTCAATATTTATCAATGTTTTAGACTGAGTTGCTTATTACGCTACATATTGATGTGTCCGATGCCGCCCCTCATCTCTGATTTTCCGCTGGGCGTGCAATATCAAGTGTGCCTATAGGCTATTTAGTGTGGTCTCAATCAAATGATCCATAGCTGCTATTGGCTACGAAGTGCACGCTCGGAGAAGCACAGACCAAAGTTATATTTCTAAGATAGCTGCTGGGATGGTGTTAAATAAACTAGGCTGCATTACACACGGCAATGGATACTCCAACCATGAATCCCTGCCTGCTCAGCTCTTGCTGATCAAAAACGTTTTATTGTGTGCTGCCTAACCAATGGCTGTTCAGGGAAAGGCTTCTTCTGAATAGAATCTTGCTTGTGGACTAGCTGATGTTCTGTTCGGTTTGAGACAGAGGGCATGAAGAAGAGGGAGATCAACTTCAATAGCTTGCTACTACTATAATTGATTAAAAACAAGATGTTTCTTACCCCTGATGTATTTATCAGAGTTATTGACTTCACAATAAGACATTCCAGTGCTGAAACTTGAAGCAGCAACGGCACAATTAACTCAAAATCGACAGCTCATGGTGCTAAAAGTTCAATTAAAATAAGCATAATTCATTTCAACATCTTCATTTTAATTAGACTTTACTAATAAGAGGGCTTTGTGTTGGAGCCTATTTCTTCCTATTTAAGAATAAAGAGGTAGGCCTACCTGTTTGACAGAATTAGGCTGCTATATCCATAGATTTGTCTTGTCAATTCCTTCACCCACCATGCACTCTTTAAAATAACAGTCTGTCACTGACATGGAGGTAGGGTAAGTTAAAACCAAGACTCGAATTGAGAGGGTATGCCATAGGCCTACCTTGAATTAAAGAAAAGGGCAAAAAGCCCAGACCCACCCCGTGTTAGTTTAAGGTTTTGAAGAAAATAAAAACGGATCTGATTATATAAAGTGATCTACTGTATAACAGCGTTTTGTTTGGCAATGTTTTATTCTAGAAACAAGCTTTAAAATACACGTGAAGAAGTTACCATGATGCATATGGTTTCCTTTCTTTGATGTTTAGAGGTGGAGCTACAACCTTTAGCAGAGGAGACAAAAAAAATAGACTTTGCTTGGGAAGTAATCAAATTGATTAAGCTATTAACTTTCGGTAAAATAGGATGTTTAAACCCTGACAACTTTTAAGGAAACACTGGTGACCTTCTCTCGTTGGGATAAGACATGGAAGAGTAGCCAGCAGTTAAAGCTTACAGTTTTCTGCATTGGTAGGCCTCTGTCTGGGTAGGAAAGGTAGGCCTAACTTTTATAAGTACCATGCTCAGATTCCTAATGACATCTCAGACTTAATTATTTGCAAACAGGGACAGTTTCGTTGCAAACAAGAAACACTGATTTGGCATTGGAGAAATATGATAAGAAATTAGGCCTATCTCTCTGCCCAGTCTTAGCCTGGAATTTCAGTAATTTGTGTGGTATTAAAAAAAATTATTCTAAAATGACTCATTTTTATGAAAATTTATTTTTCCTCGGACCTGAAAACATGATAGAATCATGCAATGCTTTTACTATAAAGGAGATTTTTCCACCCCTACTCTTGTCCATCGTGGTCTGCGAATCCATAACCTTCTGGCCCGCAGGCCTGTGTGCCATCCAAATTCACGCGTTGCCATGTAATGCTTACGACTAAGAACACGTTCTAAAACTGCATATCTAAGGCTTTGGTCCGCCCAAGAAGTGAGGTTAAACAGTAGACATGTTCTCTGCTATCCCCTTTGTTTTGATTATTATTTGGGGTAAAGGAGGGTCACTTGTTTTTTTTTCTCTGCAAACGTTCAGGGTGGGTTTAGGTTAAATATATTTTTGCTAAAGGGGGGGGGGGCATCCATTTTCATTCCAGAATGGTCTGATTTTGTTCATGCAGCTAACCCTTATTAACATTCACTACCTTACTTTGAAATGTGTTTGTTGTGATGCCTACCTTGAAGACTTGTTTTCCTTTGACGTGTAGTTCTATCTGTTTGGATCCCAGGTTACATTTGACTTCTTTGCCAGACGTCCCATGTGGTACATTCACTTCAATAAATACCTCCTCCATGGTTTGGGACCAGTTTCCCCATGGTGTTTTACACGGGATAACGCCGCTTCTCTCCTCGAAGTGGACCGACATGCTGCTGGCTAGCGACCCTCTCACGCCTCCTGATCTGATACTTAGCTAACCGGCTAGCTAAATGTTGTTTATTCTCTCAAACGATGTTCAGGTCCTAACTTGTACCGACATAACGATATGTAACCATTCCAAAACATATACTTATACGCATAAACTGGCTAGAAAATATGACCAAAATTGTATAGGACAGTGTTTACGCCAGTCAGTTAGTTCTTCCAGAAACATCCTGGAGTTACTTCCTCGCTAGTTGAGTTTCCGGTGGCTGAACCGCCAAAAGGAACAGAGACCGCCACCTGCTGTTTAGACGCGCAATGGTCAAGGGGTCAAGAATCTTGATCTAAAAATAACACACATAGCCTTGAAATTCCATCCGAGATTATACATTTTAACAACTGGAAGAGTATAGTTCCCCGAGTATACAATAACAGTTAAAATGTTTACATTTCTCCATCTATTCTGTCATCACTCTCTTTTCCTAACAAGTGTCCCAGTCTAAACATGGGTTGGATTTTCTGTGCTAATCTCCTAATTCGATTACTTCACAAATCCTTGTGTTTAAAATACATTCAGTTTAGACTAGCGGAGGACAGAGAAAGGCTGACTATTTAATTTCAACTCAGTTTGACAGGGAATGTTTTGCATAACCTGCTGGCAAGGATGGGTATCATGATTCTGATTTTTTTCACTTTGACTTGGTGAGTAAAATAACCTTTTTCTAATTGTATCATTGGGTAGGCCTCTATAGTTTATTGAATGTATATAAATTATGTATGATAATAAACATACCAATCCTAATAGGTTCAACCTACTAAGTTTATAGGCTTACACAGGGCAGTTCTAAACTTCCATAAATTATTATTGTATTGATTTCAGTGTTGGCCGTGTCTATGGACAAGAAAGCTACGCAGGTGAAAACATCACCCGTATTCTGGACCGACTACTAGATGGATATGACAACAGGTTGCGGCCAGGATCCGGAGGTGGGACTGTCCTAGACCTCTATTCTGATTTATTTTCCTGTATCTTACATCTACAGAACCTTTCATTGAATAAGTGGGAAATAGCCTAGTTGGGATATTACATTGTACAGTATTTTTACCTGATTAGATTCTCTAAAATAATTGTTTATAGTCTACAGCTTTTCCATATTTTCATGGGCAACAATTAAAATCACTATATCCTTTTCAGGTATGATTACAGAGGTGAAAACAGATATCTTTGTCACCAGCTTTGGACCAGTATCAGATGTGGAAATGGTAAGAGACACTCAGAATATTCCCACATAGGCTTACTGTCACATAATGTATGTAAATTAGCAACTGTGAATGTAAATTATCAACTGTGAATGTAAATTAGCAACTTTATATGTTATGTTTACATACTGTTATTACATATGGGTGACAACTGAGCTTCCCGCGTGGAGCAGCGGTCTAAGGCACTGCATCTCAGTGCTAGAGGAGTCACTACAGACCCTGGTTCGATTCCAGGCTGTATCACAACTGGCCGTGATTGAGAGTACCATAGGGCGGCGCACAATTGCCCCAGCGTCGTCCGGGTTAGGGTTTGGCCGAGGTAGGCCGTCACTGTAAATAAGAATCTGTTCTTAACTGACTTGCCTAGTTAAATAAAGGTTCAATAAAAATACCTAAAATAAAATGTTCCACTGCACAGCTGCCTTATGGGCAGACAGCTTTATACTGTAGATAATGAGCCATTTAGTTTGATTAGTCTGTTTCAATACACTAACTAGTGGAGGGTCCTGGTCTGGCAGAATGTTTATTTCAGCTTCTAGATCAATATGTCAAGCAAACTGAATGCTCAAATGCATTGATGAATGAATATCTATAGGTAGTTATTGTACTAATCATCTCATCATCTCTCTGGACTGGCTTGTTCGAATGGATTTAACTGTAGACAGTTAGTTAGAAACACATGTATTATGTCTGTGGTTTGGAGCAGGACCTGCATATCATACTGTACATTCCTCTGTCCTTCTTCAGGACTGTAGAATATAGATTCTAGATCAGGAACCTGTCTGGTGATCAGTCATATAATGCCCGGACTTCTATCTCCTCCTCAGGAGTACACCATCGACATGTTCTTCCGACAGACCTGGGTGGACGAGAGGCTGAAGTACGACGGCGCCGTGGAGATCCTGCGTCTCAATAACAAGATGGTGGATAAGATCTGGACACCCGACACGTTCTTCAGGAACTCCAGGAAGTCCATCGCACACAATATGACCACTCCCAACAAGCTGTTCCGCATCATGCAGAACGGGACCGTCCTCTATACCATGAGGTAACCTGAGCCCCGAGCCCCTCCTCCCTGGACTCCCCTGTAGAACCTCTTCCCCATGAGGTAGCCCCTCCTCCCTGGACCCTCCTGTAGAACCCCTTCACCATGAGGTAGCCCCTCCTCCCTGGACCCTCCTGTAGAACCTCTTCCCCATGAGGTAGCTCCTCCTCCCTGGACCCTCCTGTAGAACCTCGTCCCCATGAGGTAGCCCCTCCTCCCTGGACCCTCCTGTAGAACCTCTTCCCCATGAGGTAGCCCCTCCTCCCTGGACCCTCCTGTAAAACCCCTTCACCATGAGGTAACCCCTCCTCCCTGGACCCTCCTGTAGAACCTCTTCACCATGAGGTAGCCCCTCCTCCCTGGACCCTCCTGTAGAACCTCTTCCCCATGAGGTAGCCCCTCCTCCCTGGACCCTCCTGTAGAACCCCTTCACCATGAGGTAGCCCCTCCTCCCTGGACCCTCCTGTAGAACCCCTTCACCATGAGGTAGCCCCTCCTCCCTGGACCCTCCTGTAGAACCCCTTCACCATGAGGTAGCCCCTCCTCCCAGGACCCTCCTGTAGAACCTCTTCCCCATGAGGTAGCCCCTCCTCCCTGGACCCTCCTGTAGAACCCCTTCACCATGAGGTAGCCCCTCCTCCCTGGACCCTCCTGTAGAACCTCTTCCCCATGAGGTAGCTCCTCCTCCCTGGACCCTCCTGTAGAACCCCTTCACCATGAGGTAGCCCCTCCTCCCTGGACCCTCCTGTAGAACCTCTTCCCCATGAGGTAGCCCCTCCTCCCTGGACCCTCCTGTAGAACCCCTTCACCACGAGGTAGCCCCTCCTCCCTGGACCCTCCTGTAGAACCTCTTCCCCATGAGGTAGCTCCTCCTCCCTGGACCCTCCTGTAGAACCTCGTCCCCATGAGGTAGCCCCTCCTCCCTGGACCCTCCTGTAGAACCTCTTCCCCATGAGGTAGCCCCTCCTCCCTGGACCCTCCTGTAGAACCCCTTCACCACGAGGTACCTACAGGAAGAAGTGTTTTAAATAAACCCCTTTTTTGTAGCCAAATAAGACTGTCAATTAAGACTATGAAAAATAAAATGCCGTTGCAATGGTGCTCTGCACATAGGAAACCAGTTGTGTTGTACTGTATACACAGTTTTTACACAGATGATGAAATCAGAAGTGTTATGTATTCTATGTGTATCTCAGACTAACCATCAGTGCAGAGTGTCCCATGAGTCTCATGGACTTCCCTATGGACGGACATGCCTGTCCTCTCAAGTTCGGCAGCTGTGAGTAGTCAGTCTAGGATCTCCTTTCTCTGGATCTTTTTCTAAAGGAATTAGGGCTGTCATATAATGTTTTTGGTATTGGAAAAGCAAACATTTTGAGCAAATTCACGATTAATCGCGATTAATTACAGCAAATCCTGCGACTACATCGATAAAAAAATAAATTGAAACGTTTGACAGCCCTAAAAGTAATTTTGAAGAAAAGTTTGCTTATGGCACTGAAACAGGTAAATTCACATCCTTGTGCTCCAGCTTCCTCAAACAGTTTTCAAACATATCCCCTTTGTAGTGCACTATTTATTAAGGAACAGGGACCATTTCAGAGACCTACGATGTCTTGTAGTTTCTGTCAACAGTATATATACGAATGTTATGACAACTGAATGAACTTGTTTCTGAATACATCAGATGCGTACACGAGCAGTGAGATCACCTTTACCTGGAGGAAGGGTCTGGAAGCTTCTGTAGACTGTCCTCAGGAGTCTATCAGTCTGCTCCAGTATGACCTGGTGGGACAGAGGTTATCCATGGAGACGTTCAAGTCCAACACAGGTAAGGACCCACTGTAGGTTACATCACATGTAAAATTAGAGACAGAGGGAGAGAAAAAAAGGAGGGAGAGAGAAAGAGGGAGAGAGAGACTACTACATAATTCTAACACACTACTACACTACACACACAGTACTACACACACTACTACATTACACTACCACACTACGTTAGTACAATAAACTACTACACTGCACTACACTACACTATTACACTACACTACTACATTACACTACTACACTAATACAATACTACACGACACTACTACATCACACTACATGACTACACTACACTACTACACTACTACATTACATAACTGCACTGCACTACTACACTACACTAGACAACCCTACACTACTACACTACTACACTACTACACTACTACATTACACTACTATACTACTACACTACTACATTACACTACTATACTACTACACTACTACACTACTACACTACTACACCACTACATTACTACATTACACTACTACACTACTACACTACTACACTACTACACTACTACACTACTACACTACTACATTACACTACTATACTACTACACTACTACACTACTACACTACTACACCACTACATTACTACATTACACTACTACACCACTACATTACTACATTACACTACTATACTACTACACTACTACACTACTACACTACTACACTACTACACTACACTAGACAACCCTACACTACTACACTACTACACTACTACATTACACTACTATACTACTACACTACTACACTACTACACTACTACACTACTACACTACTACATTACACTACTATACTACTACACTACTACACTACTACACTACTACACTACTACACTACTACATTACACTACTATACTACTACACTACTACACTACTACACTACTACACTACTACACTACACAACCCTACACTACTACACTACTACACTACTACACTACACTACACAACCCTACACTACTACACTACTATACTACTACACTACTACATTACTACACTACTACACTACTACACTACACAACCCTACACTACTACACTACACTAGACAACCCTACACTACTACACTACTACACTACTACATTACACTACTATACTACTACACTACTACATCACACTACATGACTACACTACACTACTACACTACTACATTACATAACTGCACTGCACTGCACTACTACACTACACTAGACAACCCTACACTACTACACTACTACACTACTACAATACACTACTACACTACTACACCACTACACTACACTACTACACTACTACGCTGCTACAATACACTACTACACTACTACACCACTACACTACTACACTACTACACTACTACACTACACTAGACAACCCTACACTACTACACTACTACACTACTACATTACACTACTATACTACTACACTACTACACTACTACACTACACAACCCTACACTACTACACTACTACACTACTACACTACTACACTACACTAGACAACCCTACACTACTACACTACTACACTACACTAGACAACCCTACACTACTACACTACTACACTACACTAGACAACCCTACACTACTACACTACTACACTACTACACTACTACACTACACTAGACAACCCTACACTACTACACTACTACACTACTACATTACTACACTACTACACTACTACACTACTACACTACTACACTACTACACTACTACACTACACTACACAACCCTACACTACTACACTACTACACTACTACACTACACTACACAACCCTACACTACTACACTACTACATTACACTACTATACTACTACACTACTACACTACTACAATAGACTACTACACTACTACACCACTACACTACACTACTACACTACTACACTGCTACATTACACTACTACACTACTACACCACTACACTACTAACTACACTACTACACTACTACACCACGCTACTACACTACACTACACGAATACACTACTACACTTCACTGCTACACCACACTACCACACTACTACACTACTACATTACTACACCACACTACTACATCACGCTACTACACTATTACACTACTACACTACACTACACAAATACACTACTACACTTCACTGCTACACCACACTACTACATCACGCTACTACACTATTATACTACTACACTACTACACCACACTACTACACTGCTACACCACACTACTACATCACGCTACTACACTATTATACTACTACACTACTACACCACACTACTACACTGCTACACCACACTACTACACTATTACACTACTACACTATTACACTACTACACTACACTACTACATCACACTACTACACTACTACACTACACTACTACACTACTACACCACACTACACTACTACACTACACTCCCCTCCCCTCTCCCTCTCTCTCTTTACTTCCCTTCTCTCCCCTCTTCTCTCCCTCTGCACCCCTCCTCTTCTCTGTTATTCTGTAACCCCCTACCTACCCTGAGACAGAGCAGATCAGAGACAGGTAGGGGGTTGTTATGTCCTGATCTGCTCTGTCTCAGGGTAGGGGGTTATTCTTCTCTGATCTGTCTCAGGGTAGGGGGTTATTCTTCTCTGATCTGTCTCAGGATAGAGGTTATTCTTCTCTGATCTGTCTCAGGGTAAGGGGTTGTTATTTCCTGATCTGATCTGTCTCAGGGTAGGGGGCCAGTCAGACATCTTCACTCTATGTCTCCCTCTCTGTCTTCTCCCTCCACATCTTCTCCCTTCCCATGTCATTGTTGTGGTCTCTCTCACCGCTGCTCTCTACCGATACTTACTCTGTTTATCTTCCAGGTTTCTACTCTGTCATGGTGGTTCATTTTCTACTACAGAGGAAGCTAGGCTACTACCTGATTCAGACGTACATCCCTCTGATTATGGTGGTGGTGCTGTCGCAAGTAGCCTTCTGGATCAACAAAGAGTCTGTCCCTGCACGCACTGTGGCTGGTATGATAACAACCCTCTGTCCCTGTGTCTGGTATGATAACAACCCTCTGTCTCTGTGGCTGGTATGATTACAACCCTCTGTCTCTGTGTCTAGTATGATAACAACCCTCTGTCTCTGTGTCTAGTATGATAACAACCCTCTGTCTCTGTGTC